>NC_047588.1:7823700-8123700 GCF_011004845.1 Esox lucius | reverse complement strand
ATTGTATTACTGTATGGAACCTTCAATCTCACACTTCAGGACTTGCCGCCAACTGACTCAGGTGACAATCTTACATTGAAATCTGAAAATAACAGTAAAAGTCCAATTCCCTAAACATTTTGGGAGACTACAGCTAAATATAGGGACATGAAATGTCTGTGTTCTAAGGAGCAATATGTAATAACTAGTTTTAAAATCAAAAAGCGGAGTAGGTTAACCAAACAAAGTCCAAAAAGTAATTCATTCATAAAGCCATTTGAGTGGCGCATAGATGGAAAAAAGCATTTGAATCATTTAAAAAGAAATCTAATGCAGCCAGGATATCAAAGAATCAATTAAATTTATTTATAAAGCCCTTTTTTACATCAGCAGTTGTCACAAAGTGCTTATAGATAACACCCAGCCTGAAACCCCATGGAGCAAGCAACAAAAATGTTGAAGCACAGTGGCTAGGAAGAAACCTAGAGTGGAACCAGTCTATATCTTCTGGCTGTGCCAGGATATTGTGACGTATGTTGAGTAAGAGAACTTGAGCATACATAATGTTATAAGGAAGGATAAAAATAAACAGTTTAATTGTATTTTCAACTTTGAATAGATACAAAAGAATGTCTCTAATGTTGTACAGCACTGTAAAAGGTGCAATTGTCATGTGTCATTAGTGCAAGATAGAGTATTCAAGTTTGTGACGAAAAATAATTTTGGAGTTAGAAAAGGCTGTAGGGGCTTGGGACAGAATCAATAGGGTTTGCTGGGGATGAAGACAATTAAATGTAACTTTAAACTAATATAAAAAGGAATCTTCCACACCATACATAAAGCTGTCTATACATTTGGGGCCATAAACTAGGAGTCCTAGAAAGAACCCTCTGCTTAAAGAGAGACACAAGAAAGCCCAACTGAATTTCACAAATCCTGTCTTCACACACCAAAATCCTTCCAGAAAAATGTCCTTTGGACCGATTACACAAATCTAGAAAAAAACACCCTACCTTGAGTCAAATGTGGATCTGAGCAGACAAGATTCAGACAGAATTCATCCTGCTGTGCTCTTTATCAGTTACATCATCAATGAAGACAAGTGAGACAGTTCCAATGGCAGCCATACAGTGCAATATGTGCAAAACACAACACTCCCTTCACCTTATTTCACAGATAAGTTTGCATACTAATTTCATTAGCCATCACTCTGTTACATGTTAATATTTGTCTCATTTGTCCAGAATATATCTAACCAGAACTCAGCAGTTTCTTTTTGGTATTTTTATTTTCTCAAGGCTAACTACAATTTTTGTACAATGCAGTCAGTCCCTGTAGTTCAGCAGTTAATTTATCAGTTGGTTTTGGTGAGCCTAATGTTTTGGCTGGTTTCTCCATTGATTAATTCTGATTCTTATGAATCATGATGGCCTAGAATCAGGACTAGAAATATGCGTGAACTACAACGCAGGCAAACACACCTGCCCAAAAAGCTGTGAAGGCAATTGCCCAAATGCTTTTGGTCTCCTCGAATTGAGGGCTATGTACAAAACGTGCTGTTATTTCTTAGTTGTTAACCTAATATGGATGAAAATACCATTAAACTAAAACAACAAAACGAATGTCCAATACACTGCATAGATTGATACAAATAACAATATGTACTTATTTACTATACCATTATTTAACCTGTTAAGTCAGTGGAGAAGTAATTCTCCTTTAAAATGATGTTCTGGCCAAAAGCGTTCAATTGCTATGGGACAAAACAACACATTTTATAAATATTGTAAAATATATATGATTAATCACAATATGCAAGGGCAATTACAAAATCATCAAATTATAAAATGTACAGAAGACACAGGTTTAACAATTTTGCTGGTGCATGGATCAGGCAGCAGTTCTGTCTAAATCGAGGTAAAATGAAAGTGTCAACTTTTCCAAATAATTCCAGGCATGGGAGGCAGATAACTGAAATGAATGACAGCCAAAGGCAGAGTAGGTTTTGGGAGAGGCCAGTGTGAGACACCTACCTGAGCTCAGGTTTCTTTTGGAATAATATTTGTTGAGCTGAGTGAGGACGAATAAGTAAGCTGAGGTAGTGGAGGGATTTGCCTAAAAGAGACATATATACCATTAGTATGGACCTGTGTACAGGTATGTACCAAGGGCCTTTTTAACACAGGGTACAGGAAGCACATTTGACAAAGCAGATGGCAATTCCATTAATTACATCACATGCATTAAGGAGCTTTTTAGTGGCAAGCCTATACACTATGTCACCATGGTTGAGGATGGGTAACGACTGCCTTCTTGTGAAACAACTAACCCAATACTGTACATGCACCCATTTTTCTTGTTGTTGATCATGGATTATATGGAGATTGAATGAGAATGAACACTCAAGCCATCTACCAAGGTATTTATAAATCCTACTGAGGGTCAGCTCTATATTGGATTTTGTTACAGGCATAAAAGTGTATAAGGGAGTTACCAGCAACAAGGGAAACATTAGCAATATACACAGAGAATAGTATTGGCCCTAGATTCAAACACTGTTACCCATAGATATTGGGTTTGAAACATTATGCATGGTCCAATAAATAGTTTTCCAGCCAGGCTTGGGAGTCCTCTGAGAAACCCTGTTTTTCTGAGTCTCCTAATTAGGATAAGGAAGTTGAAAGCTGTTCATAAGTTGTTCGAGACCTTAAGTGATGTTGAAATCCACCAATGGTCAGCTCTGAAGCTTGACTGCAAACACTGTGGGACTCATTATGTCAGGTTCATTGTTTGCTAACCAATCCTTCAAAACCGTTTGACAAGCTGGGCAAGACTGAGATAGTCCTTTAACATTTGGTAACATTAGGTAACATTAGGTAAATACCTGTGGTGTACTAGTGCCAAGTGTGCTTGATCAATCTTGTAAATCAACACAATCAAGAATGTCATCATAATTAATAAATGGAAATATGAGGACTTTCAAAAGGACTTCATTTTTCCTCCCGGGGAGTTGTATGGCGGGAAGCATTTCAAGAGCAACTGTTGGATGCATTGGGCTGATGACGCACACTCTCTTGTTTTGCATTGGTAAAGAGGGACTGTTGTCTTGCCAAGCTTCAGCGCTGTTGCTGAAGACAGCTGATGTGCAGGTGCCTTGTTTTGCACAGATGGAGGGAGCCCTCATCTCACTTTGTTCATAGTTCCAACCAGGCAGTTTTGTTTGCCAATGACAGTGATGTAAAAATATTGTCCATGGTGACATTTCAACTCTTGCCAGCAACATGCTCCATGAGCTTTATTTTCACATTCTCTTACACGCTCAATGTCTGCCTGACATGGATCCTTTCCATGGTATGGAGAACCGTTTAGCATGTAATTATCAGGTTTGCCTGCAATGTATTATGTGCAGCAGCAAGAGGCTTTTGTACAGAAACAATTCTTCATCAACAACTATGTTTTCTCCTGGTTCGTAACAGGAAATTGTGATCTGGATAGACTTGGCTCAAACGTGGGATATCATGGCATATTTTCTGTTTCTAGATGTTGCGGTCTCATTTCCACACAATCAAAATGGAAGAAACAAACTCTGTCTGAAGCAATTTTGTGGAATGGTTTCTCCAAAGAAAGGTATGTCATACATATCTGACCAGACACTTTCCAAATGTACAAATTCTTTGCACCAAAAGCTCTGCATACATACAGAATGATGGTGAAGGCTTCCAACTCATCCACAGATGGGTCCCAAGCAGTATCTCCTTGCATCCTATTCACCTCAGCCCAAGTATAAGTCCCTGATGTGCTGGAGCATGTGCCCGTCACAAAAACAATGACAACTGGTGTATGTGTTGCTGATGTCAGTTTTGGCTTGTGCTGTAAAGCCATCTCTCTATGTGAAGACATTGTGGGCTGGAAATCAACCAGTATAATTATCAAAAACTTAACCTAAAGGGCTCTATACTTCCCAGTCTCCGGTTTCATCCTTTCATTTGGAGATGGCTCAGGCACTTGTTCATGCTAATGGTTTAGGTTCAGAAGAATGCTTAAGGTTAGGGTATATGTTAGGGTTAGTAGATGGTTAAAGTGTTACTGATTGTCAGTAGATAATTTGTACAGCATCTACAGGCACAATTTTGGGACTCTAAATATAGTGTTACCAAAAAAGGCTTTTGTGTGTAAATTCTTATTTTTATATTCATAGACACAACTAAATATATAACTCAAAGTATGTGTTGGAACACAGTAACTGCTTCCAAACAATAACAAACATTGCCATTTTACTGATACACAGTCATTATTTTATGGCAAAAGATGCAAAGGCATTATATAAATAGTACTGATATGAAGGCAGCAATGAATAGCAGCTTATATGTGTTGACTGACATTTTGTATAACTATAAAATAAAATGCTGAGTCCTTCCTGGCGCAAGGTGCACAGTCAAATGAGATTATACACAAGGATGGTATGCCTTATTTTTTGTTTGCAATTTGTGATTAGATAATTGTGTCCTTTGCTCATCAACTTGTATTATTATATAGACTTTATTTGATTGTTGTTTTACTGTATGTGTAGAATGATGATAGCTATACTTGTTGGGGAACTTCTCTTTAATTAGATTATTTTTCTTTGTTGCAATAGAATAACATACAGTGACCATTTATTTGTAAACCACAAATAAGAATGTTTTACTAGACTACAGCTACAAAGATAGTAAATCAACACATCAAAAAACAACTATGAAACTAAAAGCATGTGAGTTGGAACACTGTACTTATTATCTTATTTTTATAATGACAAAACATTGGAATATGGCAAGATGCACAGTCAAAAGGAGAATTACGGAAAATGCATAATATGAATGTGACGTTATAAAAATAGTAATGTTCAAAATTGTCAATTATTGTACACATTGTGGCTTTTGTAAGGCTTAAAATAGCCTGTGGCATTTGTGTAATCAGCCCCCTTATGCACATTACAGTGACAGGAAGAGGCGCACACCCTCTGGTATGTTGTAAGGAGGGACTGCAGTGGAAAATAATGTCAATAAATGTCATCCCCTCCTAATTTTTTTTATAATGCATCCTCAGAAAAAGATTATTAAAATAACTGAGTCCTGCTGATTTGTAAGGGTCCACATTTTGCAGCTTCTTAAGCATCTCGTTTACCAGTACTGGCTGAAAGGAGAAATTAAAGACAACTCTACTGAGGCAGCAATGCTGACAGTTGGAATGGGCAGGGCAGATTCAAATGCATTGGCTGTTTAAACTCACAACAATTCAAGCTTTGTCAGCAGTGACTGTGTTCTCAAATCCGCTGAGAGTATCCGTTTTCATTTTCCATGGATTTCACATTGCTCCAGAACGTCTTGGGGTCAGAACCACTGGCGGCCTTCCTGTCATCTGCACGATTGCATTACTTCCTTTTCTCCCTAAAAAGCCTATGAGACTATGGTGGTCTTCTTAAAGACAGTGGGTATAAAAATATCAATGCATGTAGGTCTGGGGTCGGAGAGTCATCATATGAACCATGGCAGTAGTGCTGCTGGAGTGAGTGACCATTTTGAATTACCATACCTAAAATCCAACAGTACTATTGAAAATTTTACACTGGACACACACACATACACACACACACACACACACACACACACTCACTGCTGTGTCAAAATATTCTCTTGGAAAGGGCCAACCTTGAGGAACATTGTTCAAAAAGAAAGCTAACATTATGATGCCCTATCTCGTGATTGATTCATCCATTTGCTTTTCCAGATTTGGGAAGAATGTGATATTCACTCTGGCAAAGGAAGCTTCTACCATTAACAAACACTATACAAGGAGGCCTGAATCATTCAGCCCCGCCAAGGTTGAAGAGTGAAACAACTAACCCTTTTAAAGCATACATTTCAGATATCACTTAACAACACCCCAGCGTGAGTTTTTTGGCAGGTTCTTCATTACAGTGTCAGAACTTGATTATGATGTCACAATACATTTCACCCACAGCTGCCCAAAAATACCCCACTGGTTACTAGGTATTGATCTAATTTCAACATTTCGAACTGGTTAAAGTTATATCCTCAATTTAATACGTTCTGTTTGAACCGGCAATCCAGACCGTAAACAGCACTTACAAGTTAACCATTTATTGGAGAACTTATGTACAGCCCTGTACATGCAAGTCTTGGCATTAGGTTCTGCTCTTATAGGGTAACTCATTGCCATTACATGATCGTGGATACGATACTACCACAATAACATACCTTTGATATTATTTATGCATTTCCCATGACTACCGTGGGTCAACAATGGGTCAACAGTGGGTCAACAATGGTATTCGTGCCATGCAGCATTCAACAGACTGCAGCATTCAACTCTAGCAGCAAGGACAATTAAGAAATCCCACTATGACCACAGGAAGGCAACAAAAACTGCAAAAAGCAGTCAAAGTGGAATCTCTCTACCAGAGCACCAATAACAGGAACATCTGGAGTGGTCTGAGAACCATCACTGACTATAAAGGCTATTCAGGCAGTGTGGGGGAAGTGCCGGCTTCTCTCCCAGAGGAATGACCAGGGCAGATGTTTACAAAGCCCTAAAAAGGATTAACAGCCGCAAGGCTCCTGGACCAGACAACATCTCAGGCCGTATTCTCAAGGTCTGTGCAGACCAACTGGCTGATGTCTTTACTGATATCTTCAACCTATCGCTATGTCAGTCAGTGGTCCCCACCTGCTTCAAAAAGTCCATCATTGTTCCTGGGCCAAAAAAGCTAGTTAATACTCACATCACAGACTCCATGCCTGTAACACTTGACCCGCTGTAGTTTGTCTATAGGCATAACAGATCTACAGAAGATGCCATTGCTCTGACCCTCCACTCCGCACTCTCTCTCATCTGGACAAGAGCAACACATATGTGAGAATGCTGTTCATTGGCTATAGCTCAGCCTTCAACACCATTGTGCCCCACAAGCTAGCGGCCCCTCTATATGCAGATGGATCCTGAACTTCCTGATGGACAACACCACTTCCTCCTCGACGAGTTAGCCTGTAGAGACGAAGTAAGGTCACTGACTTTGTGGTGTCAGGATAACAACCTCCAGCTCAATATCAGCAAAACAAAGGAGATGATTGTTGATCACAGGAAGCAGCGGCGTGGAGACCACGCCTCCATACACATCAATGGGTCTGCAGTAGAGAGAGTTCACAACATCCGGTTCCTTGGTGTCAACATCAGCGAAGACTTGACCTGGTCTCACCACTTTAACATCTTGGTGAAGGAGGCCAGGAAATGGCTCTTCTTCCTACACCGATTAAGGAGATTTGGCATGGATTCCAGGATACTCTCCAACTTCTAGAGATGCACTATCGAGAGTATCCTGTCCAGCTGTGTCACCGCCTGGTATGGCAGCTGCACCGCCCTCGACTGTAAAGCACTTCAGAGGGTGATAAAAACCGCAGAGCGCATCACAAGGTCTGACCTGTCATCCCTGCAGGATCTCTACACAGAGAGACCAAGACCATAACAGGTACGGCGCTAGAGCCCACATAGACTTCAAAGAACTGTAAAGCCAGTAATAACGCTAGCATCTCTTGTTCAATGGTAGAGTACTTTGACTGACACGCATTGAACTTCCTTGAGAAGAAACTGACTGGTCTATCAATTCCTTCCTCATCTTCCTGCAGGGGGACTGCACACGCCCCTGCCATGCTAGCATCCACCTCCAACTTAAAAGGTTTGTCGGAGTTAGGGGCAGCGAGCACTGGGGCACTACAAAGTAGCGCTTTAGCTGACTCGAAGGCCGAGTCACATTCTGAGGGGAGCAACTACCGCCGAGAAGTTCTGGCAGAAGGTGCGATAGTACACCACCACTCCCAGGAATCGGCACAACTGACGGTGAGTTGTAGGAGCAGGAAAAGTAGCTATCGCTTCCACCTTGCTAGCAATGGGGCGCACCTGACCACCTCCCACCTGCTTCCCCAAATAGGTTACAGTAGCCTTGCCAAACTCACATTTGGCCAAATTAAGAGTTAGCAAGGCCTTCTCCAAGCGCTGAAGCACCAGCTTCAACGTAGAAAGATGGTCGGACCAAGTAGGCGAATGGACTACCACGTCATCCAGGTAAGCAGTACAATTTGGTACATCAGCAAAAACAATATTAACCAAACGCTGAAATGTTGCCGGAGCGTTGCACATTCCAAAAGGCATTACAGTATACTGCACAAAGTTGTCAGGTGTTACGAAAGCTGAAAAGTCTGAAGCACGAGGGGTTAGAGGCACTTGCCAGTAACCTTTCAGCAAGTCTAACTTACTCACATATTTAGCGGAGCCTATCCTGTCGATATAGTCTTCCATCCGAGGCAGTAGGAAAGAAACAGAATTCCCGCATAAGCGGGACGTACCGTCTGGCTTAGGAACAAGAATACATGGGGAACTCCAGGAGCTGTTACTGGGCTTAGCCATGTCATTATTTAATAAGTACTCAACCTCACCTTTCCTTATCTCTCTTTTTCGAGCGTTTACTCGATAAGGATGTTGCCGAATGGGAGTCTCCCACATCCACGTCATGTTCCAGGACAGAGGTGCGACTGGGAACGTCTTGAAACACAGTAAGAAAACAGTTTACCAAGGCAACAAGATTTGTCACTTGTTCATCGTTCAAATTTCCCATTATCAAGGGTAATGTTTTTAACATTTCTGAGTTACTGAGGCATTCACACTGCTGCAACGTATGGCGTAACACCAACCCATCGTCGTTCTCCTCTAGGTCTGTGCCCGGTTGCATAATAAAACTAACACACGGTCTCCTGGCATCAATGACCAATCCACTGCTGTTTTGTCATATGTGCTTTCATGCGTTTCTGGGCAGAAAAGAGAGAGCCCTGAGCTAGCATGCATGCGGTGTGCAGTCTCTCCCGCATCGGACTGATGTAGTCTAGCACATTCTTGGGGGCGCTACTGGGAGTAGGAGACAGGACAGGCTCCTTCAACAGTTTCAGTGGACCTTGTGGCGTGTGTCCAAACACGAGGTCTGCAGGGCTAAAACCCAAAGACTCCTGAACTGTTTTCCTTATTGCGAATAAGACAAATGGCACTCCTTCATGAAGAGTCCATCCTCTCTCAAGGAGTGTGGTTCCAGAGCCCAAGCTGTGTGTAGAGGTGATCCTGACTACCTCTAGTCGGAACCTCTAAACCTCACGCACGATCTCTGGCTCCAGGGTGGGGCCCCGGCTGCGCCATACCGGGCGACGTCACAGTCCTCAAAATGTTGTCCATCATTAAAGGGTTTTTGAACCGCTCTTAGTCTGACCCGTCGCCTAGGACCTGTTTGCCTTGGGAGACCCTACCAGGGGCATATAGCCCCAGACAACATAGCTCCTAGGGTCACTCGGTACTCAAACCCCTCCACCACGTGAAGGTGGCAGTTCATAGTAGAACCACAGATTCAGGAGGAACAGTGTGGTTTTCGTCCGGGCCGTGGAACACTGGACCAGCTCTATACCCTCTACGGGGTGTTGGATGGTTCATGGGAGTTTGCCCAACCAATCCACATGTGTTTTGTGGATTTGGAGAAGGCATTCAACTGTGTCCCTCGCGGCATCCTGTGGAGAGTGCTTCGGGAATATGGGGTCCTGGGTCCTTTGCTAAGGGCTGTCAGGTCCCTGTACGACCGAAGCAGGAGCTTGGTCCACATTGCAGGCAGTAAGTCAGACTTGTTCCCAGTGCATGTTGGACTCCGGAAGGGCTGTCCTTTGTCGCCGGTTTTGTTCGTCATTTTTATGGACAGAATTTCTAGGCGCAGCCAGGGGCCGGAGGGTGTCAGGATTGGGGACCGCACGATTTCGTCTCTGCTTTTTGCGGATGATGTTGTCATGTTGGCCCCTTCAAGCCAGGACCTTCAGCATGCACTGGGACGGTTTGCAGCCGAGTGTGAAGCGGTAGGGATGAGAATCAGTACCTCCAAATCCGAGGCCATGGTCCTCAGTCGGAAAAGGGTGGCTTGCCCACTTCAGGTTGGTGGAGAGTGCCTGCCTCAAGTGGATGAGTTTAAGTATCTAGGGGTCTTGTTCACGAGTAAGGGAAGGATGGAACGGGAGATTGACAGATGGATCGGTGCAGTTTCTGCAGTAATGCGGTCGATGTATCGGTCTGTCGTGGTGAAGAAAGAGCTGAGCCACAAGGCGAAGCACTCGATTTACCGGTCAATCTACGTTCCTACTCTCACCTATGGTCCTGAGCTTTGGGTCATGACCGAAAGGACAAGATCCTGGATACAGGTGGCCGAAATGACCCGGGAGGAGCTCAGAGTAGAGCAGCTGCTCCTACACATCGCGAGGAGTCAGCCGAGGTGGCTTGGGTATCTGTTTCGGATGCCTCCGGAACGCCTTCCTGGGAGGGTGTTCCGGTCCCGTCCCACCGGGAGGAGACCCCGGGGAAGACCTAGGACATGCTGGAGGGACTATGTCTCCCGTCTGGCCTGGGAACGCCTCGGTGTCCCCCTGGAAGAGCTGGAGGAAGTGTCTGGGGAGAGGGAAGTCTGGGCATCTCTGCTTAGACTGCTGCCCCCGCGACCCGGCCCCAGATAAGCGGAAGATGATGGATGGCACTCCATCCCAATCGGTACTGGCCTCCATGCAGTACTTCCTGAGCATTGCTTTAAGTATTTGGTGCCAGCGTTCAAGGGCACCCTGACTCTCGGGGTGGTACGGGCTGGAGACCTGGTGAGCAATAGACAAATTCTTTAGCACGGTAAAGAACAGTTTGGACATGAATTTGGTTCCTTGGTCAGTTTGGAGCACTTTAGGAAGTCCGAATGTGGAGAATAATTTTATCATAGCCTTTACAACTGTTTTAGCCGTAATGGTACGGAGAGGGATAGCCTCTGGGTAACGGGTAGCGCTGCACATAATAGTAAGTAGGTATTGATTACATGACCAGGTTTTTGGCAGTGGACCCACGCAATCGAGGATTACACGCTCAAACGGTTCCCCCATCACTGGGATCAGATGAAGTGGCGCACGAGGAATGGGCTGATTCGCTTTACCTGCGAGCTGGCACACATGACACGTCTTACAAAACTGCACAATGTCAGACTTTAATCCTGGCCAAAAAAAATGCCGGAGGACTCTGTTGTAGGTTTTCGTTACCCCTAAATGACCAGACCATGCAGGATCATGAGCTAGTGACAGCACCTGCTGTCACAATGGTGTTGGAACAACGACTTGCCGGACTGCACTCCAGTCGTTAACAGCGTTATGCGCTGCCCATTTACGCATAAAAACTCCTGCATCTATGAAGTAGGCGGTCTCCCTAAGCTTTGCCTCCTTAGGGGACACTACTGACTCGAAACATTTACGCAGGCTAACGTTGTCCTTTTGCCATTGGATCAACTTCTCCGGGGTGACTGACATGAGAATGTTTTGCATTTGGGGCACGACCCCGCTTTTCCCTTTCTGAGTCCGACACTGAAGGACCATTTTGTTTTGGGTCCTCTACCCTAACTTGCTTGAATATGGAACCAGACAAATCCACCACATCACCCAGCTTGCGAGACTGGGCTCTTGTTAGTACACAAGCCAGGAATACCCGGGGAAATGCTTGTATCATCTGTACTTTCGGGTCTTGGGCTGTCTACCACCTCTAACACTGGAGTCACATGACCACCAGCGATGTCGTTTCCTAGTAACAGTGTGACTCCTTTTACTGGCAGCCTAGGCACTACACCAACACGGAAACGTCCTGATACCAATTCGGATGTTAAATGAAGCCAATGTAACGGCACAGACATGGGCTTATTCTCTAGGTCCTGTAAAAGGACGTGTGAGCCGCAGTACGTCCCAGCAGACCAGGACAAACTGTCTGTGAGAATGAGTGACTGCGGTGCACCGGTGTCTCGAAGGATCTGAATGCTTTTCTGATCGGCTGGTTTTCTCGTTACCGAAACACAACCGACAGACACAAATGGAGCATAGACGGGATCTGGGTTTACTGCGTCCACAGAGACAACCGATGTGCCCGGTAAACGAGGCACAGTCTGAACAAACCCAACACCTTTTGGTTTAGCGGACAACGGCGAGGACTGTTTCGGTTTGCCTTTCAAAACCGGGCAGTCTGATATCACGTGGCCTATTCGGTGACAGTAAAAACACTTGTCTCAGGCGAAGGTTTAATGTCACCGGATGGGAAACGAGGCGAACGTGACGTGATAACGTCACCGTTCGGCTTTCAGAGCGAGGTCCGCCAAACACGGTTTTGTGGGTTAAGGAATACTCATCTGCCAATACTGATGCTTGGGACAACGTCGCCACCTTCTGTTCATTTAAATGAACAACAATACGGTCAGGAAGGTGGTTTTTGAATTCCACCAGCAGGATTAATTCCATAATTTCTGTGACGGTTGTAGCCTTGCTGACTGCACACCAGCGACCAAATAGTGTTTCCTTGTCTCTAGCAAACTCTACAAAGGTGTGATTTGAGGTTTTTTTTGTAGTTTCTGAATCGCTGCCAATAGGCTTCTGGGACCAATTCATACACCCTCAGTACTGTTGCCTTTACTAATTCATACTGCAAACTGTCTTCCAAGGGAAAGAGCAGCTACCACTTCCTGGGCTTTCCCAGACAATTTACATTGGAGGAGGAGAGTGTAGCGCGGCGGCCAATGTAGCGCGGCGGCCACACGCTCAAAAGCGGAGAAGTAGCTGTCCACTTCGGCCTCCCGAAAGGGTGGCACCAAAGCAATATTCTTGCTGACGTCAAACTGGGCCTGCTGCCTCTAACTCCAGCTGTCGAATTCATATTCTCGCCTCTTTGTCAGCTTCGGCCTCTATCTCCTTCTTTCGTACCTCTAAATCGAACTCCATCCTTCTGGCCTGTTCCCTATCTCTCAGCTCTCTTTCCAACCGGGCTACCCTCACCTTGAGCCTAGCAGCTGCTGAATCAGAACCGGTACCACTCAACTGAGGAGACAACGGGTCAAACTTAGGCAGTGTCAGGGGGGCGCCAATAACTCTCTCCTGTGCACCATCCTCCGACCGTGCAGGGGAGACAGAAACGGCAGCTCCCTTCTTACCAGCCTCCTCTCCGGAGTCCAAGCCCTCACTTTCCTCATCCTTTAAGGTCAGCACACCTTTTTCCACTAAACCCTCTCTGACTAGTACCAAGAGCTCAGCCTTTAGGGCCTGTTTCGGGAACTGAAATATGGTAGTGGGCAGCTATAGCGAAGAGGTCTGCTTTCCGCAGCCCTACCAACTGGCCAACAGAAGGTGCTTCACAGAAACTAGAGATGGCCGAGGCAGCCAAATGTACGCACGCCTGCCTACAGACCTAGACCTGGTGAACAACGAGACGGAACACCTATCTCACGCCCACTGCCACCACACCACAATCACCAAAACAGAGGCGCTCAGTGTAGCGGGGTCGTATGGATCGTTTGGATCCCGGACGAGCCCCCACTTATGTTACGCATGCCTCCCGGTGGAGAGAGCGCAACACCCCGCTACACGTGAAGCACCTTAGGAATTGACGGAAAGGGTATGGGGTCGTGGGTGTGAGTATGTACGACAGAGGCAAAACTACCATTCACAGGCCTATTTATTTAGCACAACGGTAATTCAGGGAAAATGGGCTGGACGGAACTAAAGCAAAGAACATAAAAATAAACCCAAACCCTCTAACCCTACCTTACCTGTCAAACAGAGATCTAACTTAACTAGCACCTCTTGTGCCGGTGCTCTAACCAAACTACAGGGGGTGGTCCGCCTAGGTCTTACCTAGTGGTTTTAGACAGAGTAAAGCTACGGGAGGTGTATGCCCCAGGGCCTCTTGCCTAAAGCCCAATGGCTTTCCCCTACCCCCTGGAAACAAATGAAAAAGATTTTAACACAAACAATTGCCACAACACACAATGCACTTAAAGATTTGAACACAAACACTTGCCACAACACACAATGCACTTAATCACAAATGTTCTTTCTACCTCACAGACAGCAACACAGACCGAAGGAAACAGCAGGTGTGACTCTCATGAGATACCAGAACTGTGGCTTATATGCAGGCTAAACCAGCTGCAACCACTGACGAGCGGGCGTAGGGGCTCTCCAATCAGCCTGAAACCCGACCAATCAGCTGCAACCAGCGATCAGGAAGCCAATTTGCCTGCAACCACCACATAGAACAACAAGGCACAAAAACACATACGAACACAGCACTGGGGACGTAACAGAGGAGCAAACAAATCATTACAGATCGCAGCCACCCATGCCACGGACTGTTTACCAAGCTGCCATCAGGCAGAAGGTACAGGAGTATTCCATCCAAAACGAACAGACTACGGGACAGTTTCTCTCCTAAGGCCGTAAGGCTGTTCAATTCAGGAACCCCTCCTCCCTTCCATCAATTGTCCCATGCACACCTGTAACTTTATATCATGCTCATCTGCCAATCATATCATGCACACCTGTCACTTTTACATAGCACTATGGTTGGACAGTTGTATAGTTATTATTGATGCGTGTTTGTTGTTTAGTGTTATTATTGATAGTTTGTGTTTACTTATTATTATTACATTATAATTACTGTTAACTTTTAACTGCACTGTTGGGAGTAGGAAAACCAAGCATTTCATTGCCATAACTTATCTTTTGAATTTGAACTTTGAACAATGACCAAGGTACGCAATACCGACCCCACAAGGAACACAGAATCTAGCAGGTGAAGGAAAGGGTGATGGTTGGGCGTGCACCCGCATGTTAGTACAATCTCAACAACCGACTGACTGAGTAACCTGATGGTTATATAGTTCCGGAAAAAATTAAGAGACCACTGAACCTTTTTTTTTCCTTTCCAAAAAGCGTTCAATTTACAGCGGTCCCTTCACTCAAAACCTTTCTTTTAAACACTTTTGGAAAGGAAAGAAAAGGTGCAGTGGTCTCTTAATTTTTTCTAGAGCTGCATAGACAGGTTTACAATCTGACATCTAATAGTGATCCCGCATCAGCTGAAGTATTGATCTATTACTAATGGGGCTACACTAGTGAATTCTGTAAAATGGTGTACTGAATAATTATTGACTGGTAAAAAACAGTCTTATTCAGGCGGGCCGCAATTAAAATGGATAAATGTCATGGCCTTCCCTGGATTCAAACCCAGGTCGCCCACATGCATGGCTGAGTCTTTAACCACTACACTGCAGTGCTATACATTTGCACAGTGTATGTATAGCATCTCAACATTAGATTCTTCTGTCACGCATTAACATCACAATTTTGAAAATTTCACTAGACACAATTAAGCAATGTGTTAAACTGACTAACTTTCTGATTAAGTTTACCTCAACCACAATTAGCATCTATGAAATTAATGTATTTTGCCACAGGCCGTTTTAACAGCTTATTAGCCAGTAATAGGCTTAGTATCTAACTTACTGCTTGAACTAAACACAGCCAAAGTTATTTCATGGCGCAAAAATGTTCTTTCATTCATGAATGACATTGATACAATAACTATTAATATAGAGTAGGAGACAATAACTGACTTCTCATCAAGTGAAAAGACGAGAGAATCATGGAAACCCCTACTCTTTTACTGCCCAAAGAGTTTCTATCTAGCCTATATTACCCCAGCAATTGGGAACGGATGCGTACAGCACCAGAAAATGTTGCAACATAACCATTATGTTTTATTCTAGGCTTACTATAACACAGCTACTGAAGGTTGTAGCCAGCAAGCTTTGTTATCTATCCGGAACAAAGCCTAATGCATAATTATGATCGACAAATACGAACATTGAAAAATATTTGGAGGTTATATTTAGCTATTTTAGTTAACTAGAGTCAATATGAGCTCCTCTGTTTATTTACACAGCACTGGCTTCTGGGAGTCATAAAGTATTTGACCAAACATTTGCACATCTGTCCAGAAGACGAGAAAATGTAACTGACCATCCGGTCTCAAAGTGATTCATTTTATCACCTTTACCTTTGGTAGCGCCCACAAACATTAGCACCTTAAGGTTATGTAACTTCTCAAAAGTTTTTACACAATGATGTTGATCAGTCATCAGCTTATCCCGGGATATGGTAAGTTGCTATTGTAGTTTTTGTGTCAGAGTGGTATTTTGTTTATTTTAGCAAGATATGACCACTGGTGTTGGCTGCATGTTAGTGCATATGTAACCCTTCATGTTCTTATTTGAATGCTTGTTACCTCTGTTTGAAAATCTACACTTTGAGATTAACATCTAACATTGAAGTAAAGCTATGAATACTGTTTGAGCTAAAGGTGAGTAAATTAAAATGTGGTCCGACCAGTGATTGTTGTGTCTCTTGTACCTAGATGTTCTAATGATGCGTTGTAATGATACATTCTCATCACACCAGTGCGACACTTCAGGGACCACTCTACCCAGATCACACCGGTATGACTACACATCAAAGGGTTAAACTAACCTGTGGAAGGTGGGATTTCTGATGTGTTATTTGTTTTTAATCAGGTGGGAATTTGATGTTGGTTAATCATCATGATTTGTTGAATCAATTAAACGGACCAAAAGGGGAACATTGTTATCAGATAGAAAAAATATATGTTTATAGATTGTTGTAATTTACTGTTTGGGGTAAACAGTACCCCGTTCAGTTTTTCCAATTATTTTTAAATGTATTTTTTTATATCTAATGATTTGCACAGTATTGCATTCTTTTATTAATTGCATTTTACTCAGCATCCCAACTTTTTTGGAAACGGGTTCGTACAAAATGTAAATCTATTTAGAAACCTTGTTTGTTGAAGCAAGATTTGAGGCAGCAATCACAGCCTCATCTCTTTATGGGTATGACGCTACAATGCACACAGTATAACATATACATGACATTTTGCAGATGATTTTCTCCAAGCAACACAAACCTATGTTGCTTGACTGAACACATTGTAAAAAATTTTTAAAAAAGATTTGTATGCTTTTACAAAACACCCAACATTTTGTTGCCTCGGTCCCAATGTTTTTGATATGTGTTTCTGGCATGAAATTCAAATTGGGCATATATTTTTCAAGAAACAATTACGTCTCAGTTTCAACATTTGATTGTTCATTTGTTCTATATTATATAGAATTTTGGGTTTAAATAAATTGCACATCATTGAATTCAGTTTTTATTAAAATGTTACGCAGTGCAACAACATTTTGGGAAATGGGGTTGTATGTATGGGGACACTCCTGTGGGAATCCAACTATCAACCTTTGGCATTGCAAGCACTACACTCTGTAGAGGAACCCACAATGAACCACTATTGTGAGAGATATAGAGTGATCGGAGCTAATCCCTCAAAGTGAGAGAAAAGTTATACTTTTTACTGTGTATGATAGACTTCTATGAGCCTCTGAAACTCATTTCATTCTGACCTAGGCTGTAGTTGTTCTGACTGAAAAATCAATAGCTCTTTGAGGGGAAAATAAGGGGGGAAAAGTAAGCAGACAAACAAAATCCACTTTCGGTTTATGTTGTCAGTTTCTATTGTAATATCCATGTGTGCTATCAAGCCATAACAGGGAACTCCATAATGGTAGGTGATTTCATAGCTTCTTGTTTGTCAGTACATGCATTCTTATCACTCTACATATAATGTACCACAGTTACAATATACACAGACAGCTCTTTTACCAGTGTTGGAAAACATGATGGATATCTGATGACAGAGCTAAATAGCATAGGGAGAAAAGTAATTTACAAGCATTAAATGTACATTATAAACTAGATTTGAGAGTTGTAGCCACAGGAGGGCTTAGCTTAGCCAAAGCACTGCCAAATTGGTATACCTGGAAGAGTGCTTTAATGTCTGTAAAGGCCATTCAATAAGCACTTCATTTTAAAGGGGAATTTTACCACCATGTTTCCACTATGTTATGTCCATTAATATGTTAATTTGTAACATATTGTACATGTCATTAAAATAAAAGATGACCTCACATCATGCAAATACAAGTATTTCTTCCTCTCAGGCTTAGAATGGGGTCATTGGCATTTACAAGCCAACATAATTTCTAGCAATTTCAAGACTGCCCCCTGGATGTTAGTTAGCAGGTACAATACTGTGATTTACAGTAGGCCACCTTAGAAAATACAATGCTCAAAAAAATGAAGGGGACATTTAATCATCACAGTATAACACCATGTCAGTTAAACTTCAGGGATATCAGTCTGTCCAGTTACGAAGCATAAGTGATTATGAATCAGTGTCACCTGTTTTGGTGCAAATGAAAGTGACAACAGGTGCACTGGAGAGGCAACAGCAAGAGAACCCCAAAAATGGGAATGGTTATGCAGGTGGTGGCCATAGACAATGGCTCTCTCCTTATCCTTCCTGGCTGATTCTTCTCTAGTTTTGCATTTTGCTAGTGTCCTTGTCACTACTGGTAGTATGAGATGGTATCTGCAGCCCGTTCAGGTTGCACAGGTTGAATTGCAAGAAGGTTTACTGTGTCTCTCAATACAGTCTCAAGAGCATAGAGGAGATACAAGGAGATGGGCCGTCACATGAGGAGAGGTGGACAATGCCACAGAAGGGCATCAGCCCAGCAGCAGGACTAGTATCTGCTCCTTTGTGCAAGGAGGAACAGGAGGAGTATTGCCAGATCCCTAAAAAATTACCTCTAGCAGGCTCCTGGGTGGATGTTTCTGACCATGAGTTTGACTCCATGAGTTTGACTCCATGAGTTTGGCATGAGGGCCCGATGTCCCCGAGTGGGACTGCAATCATCCAGCATGACCGGTTTGGCGGTGGGTCAGTGGTCTGAGGAGGCATATCCTTGGAGTGTTGCACAGGCCTCCACATGCTAGCCAACGGTACCCTGACTGCTGTTAGGTAACGGGATGAAATCAGAACTTACGATGGTGCAGTGGGCCCTGGGTTCCTCCTGGTGCAGGACAATGCCCGGCCCCTTGTGGCCAGAGTGTGTAGGCAGTTCCTGGATGACAAAGGCATTGATGCCATTGACTGGCCCTTAGGTTCCCCAGACCTGAATCCAATTGAGAACCTCTGGGATGTTATGTATCGGTACATCTGATGCCAGCAAGTAGCGCCACATACTGTCCAGGAGCTCACTGATGCCCTGATCCAGGTCTGGGAGCAGATCCCAACGGTCAAAATCCATCGTCTCATCGGGAGCGTGCCGAGACGTTGTCGGGAATGCATACAGGCATGTTGGGGCCATGCACACTACTGAGTCACATTATGAGTTGCCATGATGAATTTCTCGCGAGTTGGAACAGCCTATTACTTCAATTGTTTGCTTTGATTTTCAGTGTGATTTTGAATCCAGCCCTGAATTGGTTGGTGATTTTGTTTTCCATTGACCATTCTTAAGTAATTTTGTTCTCAACAAATTACACAATGTACAGTAAAGATTTTGGTCTATAATATATTTTGTTCATCGAGACCTGATGTGTGATTTAAGTGTTCACTGAATCTTTTTTGAGCAGTGTAATTTAAAACCATTTATCTGAGCAGTAAGTCTTTATTGGTTGAAAAAACACTCTATCACATTGAAGTAAACACAAAAAAGATTAGAATGCCAAAAAGTGTTTTTTTCAGACTTTGGCTGTTTATATTTCTGTCCCTGTCCAAAGTGGTACCGTACAGCTTTGATTTGGTGTAGGCCGGGAAGTGGCCAGGAATCCTAGGCCTCCTGAAAGTATATATGCCTGGACAACCTAACCCATTGACAGCAGTGGCATTATTACGATTTGTAGGCCCTGCCACACCTTGGGCCCCGTGAATCATATCTACATTTCCCTATGTTAGCTATGACCCTGGGTGTAGGCATATCATTTTGTTTGAAGTAGCTTATAAAAGATTATGATGTCTCCAGACATTTTAAGTGTAGTAGAATATCATTAAATATGTCTATAAATGGCCAAATCTTTTCCAGGACCTTCTGAAATAGTAGGTTCCTCTGGGGCTGAGCTGCTTTCTCAAACATGAAACTCATACGCCTCTTATGTGGTTATGTAATTTATCATGTTTGTTTACTTTTGGGCCTGTTTTGTCAGTATGTTGTAAGCAGTTGTAAATCCCAAAACACATTATGATGTATTTCAATACACTGTATGTCCTATTTATGTAGTCTTGTGTAGTGTTTATAACACAAGAAAGGAACACTTTTCTCTCGTGAGAGATATTTTCTTTATTCAGCAAGGTTTGCCAATTATTTCCTTTTCATTCAAGAAGAATTGTGGTTTAAAAACAACAAAAGTAAACAAAGTGAACAATTCCATTTGTTTTGTAACTTTCCTGAGCTTGTTTCACTTTCTTTTTAGCAGGTCCAGCTAACAATCAATGTTAATTAGCTAGCTAAAAGCTAACTTCAAAATACCAAAGATACACTAGTGGGTGTGCCCAGTATTATAATATAAAAGTGCATCATTTATTTTGTAACGGTATGTGATCAGATTTCCCCCCCCCTGAAAACAAAACAATTCAATTGTGTAGTCTGATTAAAAAACATAGTTTAAAACTAGTTCCACTATTGGACTAGAAAATTCATTCTCTGGCCCCAGACACATAGTTAAGTATTCACTCCCATCTTAGGGAACACATCACTAGGTCCAAAGTTCCAAACATTGTGTGTCAATCATAATCCTTGGCTAATCATGGAATCTATCAACCTAGTTGTATTTTCTCTCGACTTGTTAATGTAGAATTTCATCATTGTTCAAGTTATTAATGTACTATTTACAAATGTTAACAATTATACATTTGTGTCATAAATTATAACATCTCAAAACAGTCTAGCAAAAGAACAAGTTTGAATTTGCAGTAAAATCGGAAAAGTAAAGTGTCGTTCATAAAATACCATAAGTTCCTGCGTTGAATTAGCCTTTTAAAATGATAAACTTGCATTAGCAAACACAACGTGACATTTTGTAAAAGCACTTTGTGACAACTGCTGATGTAAAAAGGGCTTTATAAATACAGTTTATGGTTATATTACAACTGTTTTTGGTGGATTTTCGAATTACGCATCCGTGCATTCGGTTTGGGTCAGGATAGACAAACATATTTGCTGCCTACAACATACAGTAGTTATGTTAGCCTTAACTGAAACTGTATATGGTTATATTGCGAATGTTTCTAGCTTGGAAAACATTCGCAATATACATTTGATTGATTGATTGGAACATACAGGAGTTATGGTTGCTGATATTGGGCCTCTGTATGCCTATACAGATATTCCATTGAAAATCTGTTTCCAGTACAATTGTCATTTACAACATTAACCATGGCTACACTGTATTTCTGATCAATTTATAAATGTATTCATACAGTAATTCTTTTTTGAATCTGTTTTGGGCAAATCTGGTTCAGTTGTATATGTTCTCAAGTGGTAATCAGCCTACTATTGATGAAGCTGGGAAAAGGTGCTATAAGTAAAGTTACTTTTTCATTTTGTGCATATTTGAAATGAATAAAAACACTGTATGCCTGCCTTCCTGCCTGTGTCTATGATTAAGTCTGCCTGTAACAATGACATTTCTTACATATTTTGCCTGTAGTTTCAAATCACAGTGTGATCACTATCCAAAGACAACTTTTTCTTTCTAGGTCAGTCAGCCTCATTTCAAATGGCTTCAGCCTATGGGTTTCATTTCCACTGTACTTTCCTGAAAAGGCAGGACCTGACCAAAAAAGAAATCAGAAAGAGAACACATGCTGTGGCAAAGATGATTTCTGACAATGGCCGCATGACATCTTTGAATTAGGCTTGATTTGGTAACATGGCTCTCAAAGAGGTTTAACTAAACCCTAAGCAAAATGTTAAGACAAACTGTACTGTTCTTGTTGAATGTAGACCCATCTTATCAAAATGACACAGAAATAAGTCAAATTAATATCAATGCCTTGAATTATGCAAACAATACCATCTGCAAATTGTGTGCCATACGTGGATATTTTGAGGTGGCAAATATATTGGTGTTTAGAAATTCTGACCAATAACAATAATGTAGCAAGATTGGTTCCCTAAGATGCAATGTTGAGACATCTGTTGTTCTACGTGTCTCGTCACCTCTGGATCCGCCCCCTCCCCGCTCTCCTTGATCCAGCGTTCGGCGTCTCCTTCCTACAAGCCACCACCGTTTCTGGGCTACCTTCCTTCAGAAGGACTCCAGTTCCAAAGGGACATGACCTGGGCATTCTACACACCTGCTGCCTATTTGGAAATCAGTGGGGTATTTAGTCTGTAGGTTGGAATAGGGGTTTTGTTGTTGATTCTGGGTTTGTTCTAGTATCCATAGGGGTAGCACAGTTCTATGGTCTTTTGTTTGTTTCTGCCAGGTCTTTGGCGTATTATGCGGTTGATCCAGGGCCTTTGTGTCCGTCCTCCATTACACTCCGTTTTGGAATCCTTTGTTTGTCCAGACAAATAAACCTACCTGTTCGGCCCTTCATCGCTGGTGTCCTCGCAATTGTTCCCACCATTCTCACATTTAACACTAACCAAGGCAGCTAATCCTAATTCCTCCCAGGTCATTGCAAAAGAGGAAAATGTTTTCACAGTCAACTTAGCTGGTAAAATAAGGATCAAACATATATTGTCTTTAGTTTAACATTAACTTATGCAACTTCATACAACACATTTGTGATTTCCAATCACTTTTAAGTGATTATCCTCATGTAGTTGGTATATTTTAGTGTTTCTATCATACTTCCTATCAAGTACTTTGAATGCTTTCTACATGCCTTCCAGTCCCTTTGTCACACATACTTACTTTCCATTATTATGGTAGAAGTGTGAACTATGACCACTGGTGAAAAGAAGTGCAGCTTGTCATGGACAATAAAATCAGCCACTTTCATTCCAGCTTCAGTGAGTTGAGACACACAAACTTCTGAAGGATAATGTTCACATTAGGGCTTGATATATTCGATGTCCCCCATTCAATGCCCTCTGTAAAACTAAGTGAATATCATAGCCCAAGAATTACATCCTGCATTAGACAGGACCCCTTTTATAGGGAACAAACGCCTAGCATAGATCACTAAACAAAGGCCCTCTATGAAAGACCTTGATTAGACTGTTGATTATTCTCTATTGAAAGAGCAGACATAGTCCAATATGAATAGCACTATTAACCTTGGGTTTATTGAACATTTCCAGGAGGTTAGGTTTCAGTCATTGAGAAGTGAACACACTTTTCCATTTGAATTCACATGGACATTTGTTAGGAGAAGGCTAGTTGAAAATGAGCTACATGTTCATGAGGTGGTGTAGCTAGCAACGTAAAGTATGAAAGTGTTTTAAAACACTACATTATTTTGGTGTTGTGTGGTACTAGACTCTGCAAAATGACTTAGTTGTTCACAAATCAATCCATTATATTTTACTGTTTAATTTGTGTATCTAAGAGCATTGAAGCGAAATGCTCAACTACAGGAGTTTTGGAGCAATGTCTACCACACTGTAACAGCAAGATGTTAAACCCTGCGCATGCTCAAGGCACTGGGTGTGACTGATTGTCTGCATGCCACTCTGAGTATATGCTTGTGGCGCCATCATTTTGCTGAGTCTACCTTTAAGCAAAAAATAATGTAATGCTAATATCTTCACCACCACAACACTTGGGTCATAGGACAATAGACATCAGTTGTGGTGTATATACTGTATGCCTTCAGTGTACAGAGAACCAATGTATTATGTATAGACGAGGTTCAGATAATGGACTGTGAGATGTGTCAGCAAATAGTAACATTTGAGGCGATGGGACTGATATCATTTTTGGCTAATGATCTAAAACCTGCCTGAATGATGTGCATACATCAATTGACACAGCGAACCAACAAAACAAATGAGCAAAACAAAAACATTATTTACAGGAGTAGATACATTTATGGTTTAAAGTCTGTTAGGTTTGCTTTTTTACTGCACTATCCCATTGAATATGCCTTTAATTCGTGCACACAATGACATAATTCAACTTGATTAGCAACTGAAATACACTACAAGCACATATATTCTGTATCCCAAGGATTTTTCTAGAATGGTCTGTCAATCCAAATTTTGATGTGTAGGGTAGCCATGATTTAATATTGGGTTGTGGGAGTGTGGGTGCCCATCATGGTTTCCTATCACATCCCTATAATGCAGTGTAAATACTTCATGGACAGCCAAGTGCAGCAGATACTGATTTCCCGATGGATATCTGATGACGGGGTTGGATGAAGCCATGAAACTCCTTCTAGTGGTCTTCATCACTATTCAGAGACAATTATGCAGTGGGGAGCTCCAGTGCAAGAAGGCTAATCCTTTTACCAGGCCTCCCCAATGGATAGCCTGGTTCAGGATATTGACTGTTGCCACTCTAGTCCAGTTCCAATATTGTCATATATTGATTTCCCCTTTTGACAGTTGTAAGTGGGAAACTTAATCAGACCGACCTACATTGTCATATGAGGCTCCCTGTTGTTAAACACAAGTCGCTCGTTCCTGTGATTTTGTTTTGGTGCTATAATTGTATAAAGTTGCTACTAGCAGAAAAAAATCAATAGGAATAGTGCAAGCTGTGCCCTGCAAGTCCTCTGTCTGATGTGGTGATCAAATGGACCAATGGATCAATTAAGTATAATAATGGATCTTCAGTGCAGGCAACTGTGAGTTGCAGAGTACAATACAAAAACCTGGTATTATTATACATAGTTCTGGATAATCATTTGAAACTTAACAATGTGTTAACAATTTCCTCTTAAGTTAGGGCAGCACATTCTCATCAAAATATTTTTTTCCCTTAATTCTGGTTATTTAACTTGAACTAATAATGATTAATCGATTGCACCTTATATATAATTTTATTGCATATTGATTGTCTTGCTTTGGTTCTAAGTCTATTTATTAATCATCTTTTTGTTGTTTTTGCAGAACCAGCCAAGCGGAGCCGGCCAAGAAGAGTGAATGGCCCTTACTGAGTGAGTGAGTGAGTGACTGACTGAGTGACTGACTTACCGAGTATACCTTGTTAAAAAGCGTTGTGGTTAGAGAAGCGGACATGTAAACTATAGGTCCTGAGTTCGTATCTCCTCGCAGGCGAAGCCAAGTACGCATTATGAATTGTTCCGTATAGACAAAAACTTCGCTGGCAGTTTATGGTTATATTACTATTATTTTTGGTGGGTTTTCGAATTACGCATCCGTGCATCCGGTTTGGGTCAGGATAGACAAACATATTTGCTGCCTACAACATACAGTAGTTATGTTAGCCTTAACTGAAACTGTATATGGTTATATTGCGAATGTTTCTGGCATGGAAAAGTTCACCTTCAGTCTCGCTAGCAATTGCTAAATTCTTATGACTATTCCAGTAAGTTAGTAGATACTGGTAAAGCCTATTACTGGCTAATATACGCTGTTAAAACGGCGGAGGTTAACTTGGCCAACTAACTATTACAACGGCCAGTGGCAAAAGTGGATTTCTTCAAGATAAACACAAGAGGCTATACTGACAACTGCCGAATGTTTAGCTCTGTGGTGTAGTGGTTAACGACACTGCCTTTCATGTGGGCGATGCTTTTTATTGCGGGCAGGATGTACTAGTCTTGCCTGGTTTCTTGTTTTTCTAAACTAGCATCTGAAATTTCTTTAGACACCTGAAGTGTTTTGCCATCTGGATTAAATAAACACTTAAAAATAGGTATTGACTGCACAATATATTAATCACATCATGAGCATTGTTTTCAGTTGATAATACAATTTATACTCATTTGAATCCATTGTTCCTGGTTGCAAATGGAAAATAAATGACACGATACATTTTAATTTCCCCAATATTACCTCATGTAAATTATACATTTCAAGCTTACACTTACAAACACATTAAAAGTTCCATTATTTGATTCACATTTTAGTGGAACTGCTCTACAAAATGGGTTATCAATGCTGATGGTACTGTATGAGGCTATTCACATCTGAGGGAGATTTCCAGTGAATCGTTATCTGACCCATCCGCTTAATAGAACCTGAACCTTTCTGCTTCCGTGTGATTCCATCAAAGCACTCAAGATGAATATTCAATGGATAAGCTATTGATGAATTTTTAATGCTAACGAAACCCTTGTTGATGCAATTCAGGATTCTCTAATTTATAATAGACAGAGATAATGGTTGGATATGATGTCTTTCTGACCATAAGCAATGTATTAATCTGCCTAGGTGATCAAGAAGCCTTACTAAAAATGATCTGGGCTCTAAATCAGCATCATTAAAATACCTCAAATGATGTAGGTCACAGTATGATCAAGGAATAATTAAAAAAAAAAAAGAGAAAAAGGTATTTCAAGACATGAGTTAGTGAATGGAAGATGTCATCTTAATGTGCCAAAGAGAGGGAATCAAAGTCTTAAGTGGAATCTAGACAGGCTTTATCTTACAGAGTGTTTTGATCAATACTTATTTTTTTTTACAAAAGGGGGGAAATGCTCTTAAGACCCTGTGAAACTCTTAATGATGGTTAATCCTTAATGGAGTGTAGACCCAAACCTAACTTGATATTCGCCTGTCATCTTCGCCTCCAAAGAGAAAAGTCTAAGGACTTTTATGGCTCCCCTTTTCAGAAGAGGGTATGTCTCTCTCCTATACAGTAACAAAAATACATGACTAATTGAAAGTGGTTTTAGGAATACACAAGTACATACGAGCCTGTTCTCTAATGGTACTATGATTGTGTGACCTTTGATGTAAATTACTGTATTGGTTTTATGGTAGATTGGTGTATGTTCTATTTTTTTTACACTGCAATAGTTTTATTTCAATGAACAAAACCTGTTGCCAGATATGCATCTGATGTTTGTTTTTTTACAGTTGTAATGGGTGTAAATGTAAATTGTCACAGGTCAATTTACGAGGCAATGTGGGACACTTCCGAAATGCATTCCTTGCTACTGAGATCTATAGACGATGTCTCCCTCAGTGTGCTTTAGGGTGGAATAAGTAGTTGTGTAGGAAGTCTGGTTCTGAAATCCAAATGGCCACATGTATGAACAGTAAGAGAGCAGAAAATGTTTTGTCATTGCAAAGCAACTAAAAACATCTCATACTGGCTGCTAAAAAAAATATATATATATCCCGAGTAACACCACTTGTTTGACAGAGAAGGCTATTTTAGTTACCAGGTAAACACTATCAGTGCGTTATCATGCCTTCCGAGTTAGCGGCCGGGCCAAAGCACCTGTACTGTGCCTTACAGTGTCCCTCTACCACAGACTTTTGCGTTGCTGATGAGAATGGAGAATTGTATTTACATTTTCTGTAAAGGTTATTTCAATTAAATTGTTGTCATGACAACTGTTGTAGTCTAAATAGACTCAAATTTATAAACTTGGTTTGTAACTCAGTCTGACCAGGCGCCCCTGCAGACATAATGGTGTGATCTGCAGTCTGTGAATTTAGATTGTTTAATCTGATTGGATGATTTATTCGGGTCTGGTCTCTGTTCATTGGTGAATTACAGTCTTTGAATAGGTCAATGGATATGAATTAGAGGAAAGTCATAGTTTAAGTCTCTTGCTTGTTCCGGTGCTCAGATTGGGTATTGCCTTGTTTAATGTTTTCCTCTACAATTTTAAGTAAATATATTTTAATGATAAAACCATTTTCTCATAGTCTTTGTTTTCAGGACATGTTATTTGTTTGCTGTACTCCTTTTTCAATAGCTAAAAGTACATAAAAAATAGGCTTCTGAAAAGATTTAGCATTTTCCTATATGACATTACATAAATTAAAATATCTTTTGAGAAATTACTAATCTGCTCCAAGACTTTTGCACTACAGGAAATAGCCTATCAGTCAGTCAATGTCCCGGCAGATATGGGGCTCGATTTTTGTCATGCGTCTTACACTTACCCTCCCTGTTCATATCTGTGTTTCTCTAGCTATCTGTCTTCTCTGCTAACTACTAACATCCTTTTTTCTAATGTTCTCGCTTGCTCCCTTTTCAAGCCTCTGTTCAGCACACACACAGACACACACTCCCATAAAATAAAATGGAGTTTCATTACTTGAGGTATAGCAGTCTGTTACCAGCACTGTTAACGCTGGGACTTATCAGGACTGAAGCCCTTGGCACCAAGACCTTATGAGGCCTGAGAGAATGAAAACAAATATATAAATACAAACATAATCCATAATCTCATGGATACATTATCAATGGCTGCCAGTCATGACTTGAATGGGAACTGCCAATCTGACTGTTAACCTCATGGATACATTATCAATGGCTGCCAGTCATGACTTGACTGGGAACTGCCAATCTGACTGTTAACCTCATGGATACATTATCAATGGCTGCCAGTCATGACTTGAATGGGAACTGCCAATCTGACTGTTAACCTCATGGATACATTATCAATGGCTGCCAGTCATGACTTGAATGGGAACTGCCATTTAGGGATCCTCTAGGGATAAAACTGAATTTCTATGGTCGGTTGAGGCTGTCAGTGTGTCTTTCCCAAATGTCCAAATGCAATCACAGGCAAAACATAGGCTGCACTTTGGATGGAAAATGCACAAGACTAATCGTTCTGTAAAAGTAAATTCTCACCAACACACAATGAGAAAATATCAACTAGGTGAGTAGCGTCGGTTTTGTCTTTATTTTGGAGTGAAACAGGATATTCTATTCATTTTATTTATGTTAATTTATTGTTAATTTGTTTAGATCCCCATTAGCTCCTGCCAAAGCATCTAAAACATTGATTTGACAGAATAGTCAAAAGTGTAAACATACATCAATAAATCTCAAAACAATGGGTGTCAGGTTATGACTTCACAGAAACATTTTCAGTGGTAATCAACCATTAGAGTGTCAAACGTGGAAACATAGCACACATACACTCACCTAAAAGATTATGAGGAACATCATACTAATACTGTGTTTGACCCCCTTTCGCCTTCAGAACTGCCTTAATACTATGTGGCATTGATTCAACAAGGTGTTGAAAGCATTCTTTAGAAATGTTGGCCAATATTGATAGGATAGCATCTTGCAGTTGATGGAGATTTGTGGGAAGCACATCCAGGGCACAAAGATCCTGTTCCACCACATCCCAAAGATGCTCTATTGGGTTGAGATCTGGTGACTGTGGGGGCCATTTCAGTACAGTGAACTCATTGTCAAGTTCAAGAAACCAATTTGAAATGATTCAAGCTTTGTGAAATGGTGCATTATCCTGCTGGAAGTAGCCATCAGAGGATGGGTACATGGTGGTCATAAAGGGATGGACATGGTCAGAAACAATGCTCAGATAGGCTGTGGCATTTAAACGATGCCCAATTGGCACTAAGGGGCCTAAAGTGTGCCAAGAAAACATCCCCAACACCCTTACACCACCACCACCAGCCTGCACAGTGGTAACAAGGCATGATGGATCCATGTCATCAGACCAGGCAACATTCCTCCAGTCTTCAACTGTCCAATTTTGGTGAGCTCATGCAAATTGTAGCCTCTTTTTCCTATTTGTAGTGGAGATGAGTGGTACCCGGTAGGGTCTTCTGCTGTTGTAGCCCATCCGCCTCAAGATTGTGCGCATTTTCGCCCACAGGACTGCCGCATACTGGATGTTTTTCCCTTTTCACACCATTCTTTGTAAACCCTAGAAATTGTTGTGCGTGAAAATTCCAGTAACTGAGCAGATTGTGAAATACTAAGACTGACCCGTCTGGCACCAAGAACCATGCCATGCTCAAAATTGCTTAAATCACCTTTCTTTTCCATTCTGTGTTCAGAAGATTGTCTTAGGTGAGTGTATTACGACTGTTAAAGAATAACAACGGTTAGTTTAAACCTTATTTGAATATTTTTCCCTGAATGCCTTGTCTTTCATATGAATTTTAGAAATCATTCATCACTGTATTTTTTAGGACAGAAACAGTGTTTGCAATCATCCCATTGTTCCCAGGGAGATCTTCAGCAAATACCGGCATGTCAAAAATTATTGGCACCTGTCACGTACGAGGTTGTGGTAGGACACAGGCGCAGAGTCGATGTTGTTCCAGTAATCCATGTTTTAATAAAAGAAAGTCTCAAACTAACAAAAAGCAGCAACCAGTGACGTGGGTCTTACTGAAACTCAGGCAAAACCAAAATGAACCACATCAGCATGGCCAACACAATGAACTTAAATAGGGTCCCCAATTGGAGGCAATGACCAACAACTGCCTCCAATTGGCGAGACCAAAAAGGATTAGAGGTGGCTAGATGCCACCTCCTGTCCTGTCCTGGCTAAGGCCCGAGCCCAGCGCAGAGATGGCTAGGGGCACAGCCAGGACGTGACAGTACCCCACCCCTCCGGGGATGGCGGCCACGCCTCAGGGTCCTCCGATTGCCCCCCACAGCACCCCCCAAGAAATTCTTGGGGTTGACTCACGGAGGTTCAATTGCGTCGCCTCTGTCAACGTCTCCTCCTGGGTCAACGCTGGGTTGACAGTAGGGGTTCTCCTCCTCCTCTGTGTCGCTATCAGGCCAAGAGGAGTTCCCCTACCGTCCATCTCTGCCGTGTCTCTTTCAGGTGGTTCATTCTGTCACGTACGAGGTTGTGGTAGGACACAGGCGCAGAGTCGATGTTGTTGTTCCAATAATCTATGTTTTAATAAAAGAAAGTCTCAAACAAACAAAAAGCAGCAACCAGTGACATGATCTTACTGAAACTCAGGCAAAACCAAAATGAACCACATCAGCATGGCCAACACAATGAACTTAAATAGGGTCCCCAATTGGAGGCAATGAACAACACCTGCCTCCAATTGGGGAGACCAAAAAGGATTAGAGGTGGCTAGATGCCACCTCCTGTCCTGGCTATGCCCCGAGCCCAACGCAGAGATGGCTAGGGGCACAGCCAGGACGTGACAGCACCCTTGATAAGCAAATATTTTAGGCTCATAATTCCAACTGTACTTGTCCTATAGATAGTAATACTTTCAACAAGAGGGCAGGAAATGTACAAGTATTAGGTATAGTGTATGTTACAAGTGGAACATGTAGATGTGCAATGAGGGCAAATACAATGCAAATGACGATTCTAAATGAGCAATGAAGGAAAATAGGGAAGGGCAGAACATTTACAGGTATTAGGTATATATATGTACAGTACAAGTGGGAAATGAATAGTTGTGCAAGGATGCAAATATAAGTACAAAAGGCAATTCTGTCTGGGCAGTTGAGCAAGTTGGAGGTGTAAGGTACTATGTGCAACTGAAATGCAGGGATAGAAGCAATGAGGTTCCCGTGGTAGACATGTACATGTAACAACTGTGAACTTATTTAATTGGGGTTAAGGCTAGGATTAGGATCCATTTTAGGGTAAGGGTTAGTAGATTGTAAAATAGTGAATAGTACAGATAGTCAGTATATAATCTGTAGAGCATCCACACAAAAACTTTAAAGGGCCCTCAAACTAAAGTTACCAACTGCTGTATAAAATAAACAACATAACTAATAAATATATTTGATACTAACTGGAATAGCTTTAATTTGAAAGTCCATTTACACAAAATGTAACTTGGTGAAAAGGTGCTGCTATTGATAGACAATATATATGAATAGAATACACAACAGAGACAAATATACAATAATTATATTAATGATATTGATAAAAGAACAAACATAATACAATTGCTCAGATAAATAAATTATTAGGACTAGTCCATTACTTAGATTTACAGTTTACATACCAAAGGTAGGTTCATAGTCTTCCCAACAGTCATACGCACCTTAACTGGAACAATAATTTCAGTAACATGTACAATGTCTAAGTTAAAGATTAGATCAGAAAATTATACATATTTCAGTAGCATAACATTACTTTAAGCTGGACTATAACTTTTTAGTATTTATCCATGTCCAAATGATCCCATAAGTCTCTAGTGGTCATCCAATGTGATGCAGCCCTCTACATTGCCTGACAACAACAGCATTAAATTGTCCTGTGGATTTTTCCGCCAGATTTAATCTAATTTACACAGCGAGAGATGTATTTCCAGAGACTCAGGGGGAAATGCTAACAGCTATTTTGGCTAGAGAGGATAAAGTTACTACCTAGCTCTTGTCGAAAAGAGGTAACACTGGATTTGCGTTCGCTCTGCCAAGTCTTTATTTAGCTGTTGCACAACATTTTAACACTAACAGGCTAAATGCCTTGTCTCATATTGGCTGTAGTACTTGAACTGGGCTTCATTACTTGATGTAAGTTTCCATATTATTTTTTTGATTAGGAACCTTTTTACAGTTATGAAAACCTAGATGCATTTTTGACAATGTCATGCTGAATGAGCTTAAACCTAAAACTAAAATGAAGGCACTTCATTATCATCTCTTCACATTAAGAGAGCATAAGATTCTGATGCCAGATGTTAAATAAGCAGTGTGTTAATAGGATTGCATAGTTTTGTGGGTTTACATTTCGTGTTGTTGTTTTTTTGCACTTCAAACTTGATTGTGATTACACATTTCCCATACTGTGATGCCCGCTGCCAGCTCACTCCCTCACCAGCCACCCAGACCACGCCCCCATCACCGGAATTCTGAACACCTGTTGTCAATTGCACTAATAATTTTCACCTGTATATATATAGCACTTTGTTTTCGTTGTTTCTTTGTGAGGTATTGTTAGTTGTTGCTACTCTACTGAGCCTTTATTTCTCCTTGACAGTTGGTTCTCTAACGATTACATTTTTGACTCCACTCAACTACTTTCCCATTCCTCTTGTGCCTTTGCCTGTTTTATGGTTTACCTGGCTTTGGACATCTGCATTTTTGACTATGACACTTAGATTCTGTGTTTGTACCATTGCCTTTATTAAATCGGTGCTCTGGACTTGAATCCACTCCAGTCTCCCTGAGGTTCATTACACATACATATGTTTGACCTGAGCATTTCCTGTCAGTGGGATTTTTTTACCATGACAACATGAACATGTGACAATCTGATTATCCTCTCCAATGTAAGGAGTATATGTCAAACAGAAACAACATCTAACATACATAAGGATGAGCAAAAGTTGACCTACATTTGAAGTTTGTTATTCAAAACTGTACTGTTTGTTTTGTAGTATATATTGAATTGCATAAACGTGGGTGTCTTCTGATGACCAGGGGGAGAGTTCAAATGATGGAACCAGAGAACATCCATACCAATAAGCACTCAGATGGACAGTTATGCTCTTTGCGGTTTATTTCACTGTATGTTTTTCATTATGGAATAGGTAAAATGTCCCTACAGCCCTTTTTACCCTAGAAATTATACATTTTCCATCCCTGTTTATACTTCCATGTTAGGTAAGACATTATTATTCATACTGCCTGATAGCCCCCTCCTCCAATGAGCCGAAAGAATACTTAGTAAACTGAATGTATTTAATCAGGAAGTTAAATACTAAGATACACATCCAAAGAATGTCAAAGTTGACAAGTGGTATATTTGTATTCAAAATTGGGATGATGATTAATGGAGTAGTTTGATTTGTTGTCTATATCTGCATCTGAGCATACATCCTTCCAGAACAACATCCTCGTGTATGCCTGCAAAAGGTTTGCTTTCTCTCCTCCAGTCTATGAGGTTAGAACCCTACTGTCAGCACTTGTTTACAACCACTGTAAATCCCTGGAGGACACAGAACCTAACAAGATTTTGGAGTTAATCTTTTAGAATACTATGTACAATATTAGAATACTAAAGAAGTAGACAAAATTCTAACCAAGAAAATATTAGTCTCTTTCAGCTATAATGAATTTGACAATAAATAGTCTGGAAAACGACTGTTTTACTCCCAGCAGTGCCAGTACAGACAATGACAAGTTGCTGCAGGTCCATAGAGGATAGGTATGTAAAAATTAAACTAATGTGTTAGTTTCATTATTTGTTGACAATGTGGACATCTAAAACCCGGCAAGAACACTGCCGACTCTAATGACCTCTTTTGTATTTCTAAGGATGTGGCCTGAAGTGCAGCTTCAAAGAGACAACAGCACAAAACACAGGATGCCTACCCAGCAGTTAGAAGACCTTTGAAAGTGGAGGACCTGAGCTATCCATAACGGCTACAAACTAAGGGCTGTGGTTTACAGGGGCCTAAAACCAAATGTATGAATCACAAGTAAAACGTGGTTTAGAAAACATGTATTTTTGACGTTGCTCATAGATATCAGTATTTTACCACCTAATGTTATTAAATAATATTGGTAAGAAGATAATGTGCGTTTTTCTTAAAATTAAGAATTTATCAGTTTGAAATGTCAACTCAGTACTGCGGGTCAGTGTATTAAAAATGTCCATACTGTTATGAGCTTTCTTTCCACCGCACCGGAAGTTGATTTACTGTGCTGTCTTCGAGAGTGAGTACTGCACAGCTCGAAAGCCTATTAGGAATTAAACCAGTGTATTGCCCTTGGGCACGCCTGCCAAACCCATTTCCTGGAGGTCTACCATTTTGTAGGTCCTCTTTTTAACCCCAATTGTGACTAACTTGATTTAGCTTTCATCATATTTGCTAAATTTGGGTTGGAGAGAGAAACAACAAGGTTAAGCCCTTGACTACTTGATTCTGGGCTAGATCAGGACAAAAACAACATTTGAAGATGTCTGGGATCCCTAGGACAGACTCAAATGCTAGGAACTAGCTACTCCCTTCTGATCAACTATATTCTGTCAGTCAGGCAGCACTCAATATTTCAAGGGAGTAGCGTTCATCAAAACCTGAAAAAAAACCATGTAAACATCTCTTCTAGGAATATACTGTATTGTTCAGAACATGTTACTCTATGTGTAGCCTATAATATATTCAGAAGGATTCATTTCACACTTTTAAAGTCAATAGGCTATACAATATCTTTAAAAAATGTATGGTAGCAAATAAAATTACCACTTTCAACATTAAGTGAAATAAAATGTGTTTGGGCTACAGGACAAGCAGCTTGGTGAGAAGGCAACAACTGTTGGCGCAATTATTAGAAAATGGAAGAAGTTCAAGATGACGGTCAATCTCCCTCAGTCAGGGGCTTCATGCAAGATCTCACCTCGTGGGGCATCAATGATCATGAGGAAGTCTCAAAGAAAACCATTAGTAACACACTACGCCGTCATGGATTAAAATTCTGCAGTGCACGCAAGGTCCCCCTGCTCCAGCCAGCGCATGTCCAGGCCCATCTGAAGTTTGCCAATGACCATCTGGATGATCCAGAGGAGGAATGGGAGAAGGTCATGTGGTCTGATGAGACAAAAATAGAGCTTTTTAGTCTAAACTCCACTTGCCGTGTTTGGAGGAAGAAGAAGGATAAGTACAACCCCAAGAACACCATCCCAACCGTGAAGGATGGAGGTGGAAACATCATTCTTTGGGGATGCTTTTCTGCAAAGGGGACAGGACGACTGCACCGTATTGAGGGGAGGATGGATGGGGTCATGTATCGTGACATCTTGGCCAACAACCTCCTTCCCTCAGTAAGTGCATTGAAGATGGGTCGTGGCTGGGTCTTCCAGCATGACAACGACCCGAAACACACAGCCAGGGCAACTAAGGAGTGGCTCCGTAAGAAGCATCTCAAGGTCCTGGAGTGGCCTAGCCAGTCTCCTGATCTGAACCCAATAGAAAATCTTTGGAGGGAGCTGAAAGTCCGTATTGCCCAGCAACAGCCCCGAAACCTGAAGGATCTGGAGAAGCTCTGTATGGAGGAGTGGGCCAATCCCTGCTGCAGTGTGTGCAAACCTGGTCAAGAACTACAGGAAACGTATGATCTCTGTAACTGCAAACAAAAGTTTCTGTACCAAATATTAAGTTCTGCTTTTCTGATGTATCAAATACTTATGTCATGCAATAAAATGCAAATCAATTACTTAAAACTTATACAATATGATTTTCTGGACTTTTGCTTGGATTCCGTCACTCACAGTTGAATGGTACCTATGAAAATAATTTGACTTCTACATTCTTTGTAAGTGGGAAAACCTGCAAAATCGGCAGTGTATAAAAAACTTGTTCTCCCCACTGTATATTGCGACTATTTCTGGTGGATTTTCGAAGTACGCATCTGTACATGATGTTTGGGGGAATATAGGCTAAATCAAAACCCCTTGCCAGTAAAAGAGGAGGGGTTTCCACGATTCTCTTGTATTTTCATTTTCAGTTATTGTCACCTACACTCACCTAAAGGATTATTAGGAACACCTGTTCAATTTCTCATTAATGCAATTATCTAATCAACCAATCCCATGGCAGTTGCTTCAATGCATTTAGGAGTGTGGTCCTGGTCAAAACAATCTCCTGAACTCCAAACTGAATGTCAGAATGGGAAAGAAAGGTGATTTAAGCAAATTTGAGCGTGGCATGGTTCTTGGTGCCAGACAGGCCGGTCTGAGTATTTCACAATCTGCTCAGTTACTGGGATTTTCACGGACAACCATTTCTAGGGTTTACAAAGAATGGTGTGAAAAGGGAAAAACATCCAGTATGTGGCAGTCCTGTGGGCGAAAATGCCTTGTTGATGCTAGAGGTCAGAGGAGAATGGGCCGACTGATTCAAGCTGATAGAAGAGCAACTTTGACTGAAATAACCACTCGTTACAACCGAGGTATCCAGCAAAGCATTTGTGCAGCCACAACACACACAACCTTGAGGCGGATGGGCTACAACAGCAGAAGACCCCAGTGGGTACCACTCATCTCCACTACAAATAGGAAAAAGAGGCTACAATTTGCATGACCCCACCAAAATTGGACAGTTGAAGACTGGAAGAATGTTGCCTGGTCTGATGGGTCTCGATTTCTGTTGAGACATTCAGATGGTAGAGTCAGAATGAGAACATGGATCCATCATGCCTTGTTACCACTGTGCAGGCTGGTGGTGGTGGTGTAATGGTGTGGGGGATGTTTTCTTATCACACTTTAGGCCCCTTAGTGCCAATTGGGCATCTTTTAAATGCCACGGCCTACCTGAGCATTGTTTCTGACCATGTCCATCCCTTTATGACCACCATGTACCCATCCTCTGATGGCTACTTCCAGCAGGATAATGCACCATGTCACAAAGCTCGAATCATTTCAAATTGGTTTCTTGAACATGACAATGAGTTCACTGTACTGAAATGGCCCCCACAGTCACCAGATCTCAACCCAATAGAGCATCTTTGGGATGTGGTGGAACGGGAGCTTCATGCCCTGGATGTGCATCCCACAAATCTCCATCAACTGCAAGATGCTATCCTATCAATATTGGCCAACATTTCTAAAGAATGCTTTCAGCACCTTGTTGAATCAATGCCACGTAGAATGAAGGCAGTTCTGAAGGCGAAAGGGGGTCAAACACAGTATTAGTATGGTGTTCCTAATAATCCTTTAGGTGAGTGTATATTGATAGTTATTTTGTGCCATTCACGGATGAAAGGAAAATCTTTGTGCAATGAAATGAAAAGTTTTGGCATTGTAAAATTAATCTTCAGTCTCGCTAGGAATTGCTCAATTCTTATGACTATTCCAATTAGTAAGTTAGTAGATACTAGTAAGCCTATTACTGGTTAATAAGCTGTTAAATCGGCCAGAGGGCAAAAGCTATACATTTCATAGACGCTATTTGTGGTGGAGGTAAACTTAATAAGAAACGTTAATCAGTTTTACACAATCCTCAATGGAGTCTAGCGACTTCTGAAAAGTGTAATGCGGTTGCGTAGTGGTTATAGACAGTGACTCTCATGTGGAAGACCTAAGTTCGAATCTACTTAGAGCATTGACATTCATTAATTATTTCTGGTAGATCCCCCGATTCTCTCGTCTTTTCACTTGATGAAAAAGTTAGTTAACGTCGCCTTTATTGATAGTTATTGTATAAATGTCATTCACGAATGAAATAAAAAAATATGTTCTTATGCCATGAAATGAAATAGCTTTGGCAGACTCGCTAGCAATTGCTCGTTAGTCAGTTTAAAACAATGCTTAATGTTGTCTATTCAAACTTGACGTAATATTGATGCATGACAAGACAAAAGGATCTGATGTCGAGATGCTATACCAACACTTTCACACTTGTAGCTCTGTGGCATAGTGGTTAACGAAACAGCCTCTCTTGTGGGAGACCTAATGGAATTCCATACATTGAGCTTGACCAAAAAGGGGATACATGCAATAAAATACATTTGCTAATGGCCAATTTTTTTTTCCTGTGACAATTTGATATCTCAATCGTTAAAGCTGTTGTCTAATAAAAAATTTCTAGGATCAGGATGTGTCTGTCATGCTTGTGAAAAAAATTTAATCAGCTTAAATTGCTGTGGGATTGAACTGATTATATATAAGAGGCCCAGTGATAGCCATTGCCCATTGTCATGTGACCCCCTAAAATGTAGCTGTTCAAACCTTGTGACTCTCCATGCACAGACATATAAGCCCAGTAACATGGGCACACAAAATATGAATGTAGCCTGCAATGAAGGCTTTCAATAACAAATGTGTCAGCCAGTCATCAGTTATTATCTGAGTTATTGCAGTACAACTCAAGTCTCATTCTCCAAATGTATTCAGTAGCCTACTGTATGCTGTAATAATTTATTTCCAACTGGTATTGTTCAATCTGGGTGTGTCTTCATTGGTCTGGAATACTGTTTGCATTTGGAACGTTTGGTTAATTGGTTTCAGCTTGTCATAGTAGAGCCATGTCATAGCCATTTGGTAATGTGTTGCTTATGGTATTAAAAAGTTTCTGCTTATGTCTTCTCGGGTAAATTATGAAGACTTTCAATTGTTCATAATTGAAACACAGCAAAAAGTCATGTTACGAGTTCAGCCGTTCAGATTTGATTTTTATTAATTGTCTTAATTTTTCTACTATGGGTGTTTGCTTTATACCCCTTGCAAACAACTTGAACAAGTTATATTGAGTCGCTCTGTCAAAACAGTATAATCTCACCACTTTTCTACTGTACTTTTTTTTAACCTTTGAATTAATTCTAAACAGACAGACACAGAAACACACATGTAGTGCATTAGTGAAGACATTTTAGGAAGTATCAATTAATTTACATTGAAAATTCAATTTTCTCTAAACCATAATTTGAATCCCACAATCGTTAAACCTAAGCTTAGTGCTAAATGCTAACCTTTTATCCAAAAATTAATATTTACAAAAATAGGACTGGACAAAATATTTACCACTGACTTACCCAGCGCTGTGCGATATAGTTGAGTCACTTTTAATGGGCCACTGTCAAAAACCTCTTTGTCATCTTTTTCACTCTGGGGGGTATTTAAGTACAGTAATCTGAAAAATACATCTAGTCATATTTTGTTTAATTTCTCAAAAACTCTGCTAAAACAATCACAATAGTTACATTTGTGTCCTCGCTATTGTCCTTGCTTGATTGCCATTATGTTTTTCATTGATGTACAGTATAATGATAAATGTACAAGGTATCAAACTTTTTCCACAATCTGACAGATTCCAACTCTGGAGGGGTGCTTCCTGCTTTAGCCCAGTCCTGCCCCTACACCTTCTCTGGTAAATGCTCCAATTTCTTTGCTTATCCCCGGCTTCGGAAAGCTGAAAACGTTAGCTAACACAATGGCAGCTCATCAAGACTGTAGTTGGATAAAAAAGAATGTGCAGTGATCTTCCACGGTGATATTGAAACGTACACGTTGGAACCGGATTGAGCTAATGAAGATCATTTGAGAGACATTGAAAAATTACTATATCCTGGTGAAACACATTGAAATAAAGATTGAAGAATGTATTACAAATTGCATTTGGATCCCACCAGTTTTATCAAGACAGCAAATAAGAAAGTTATATCAAATGTCAGTGCTTACAGTACAATTAGCTAGTGTAAGACAGAGGTTATGTCAATTATCAATTAATTAATTACATGTGTAAATTTGTTCTTATACATACTTTTTTCTTATATTATATTACTTATGCCAGCATTGTTGAGGAGGTTTTTGGAAATCAGGCATTTCATTGTCAGTAATGCTGTTTTCAACGTGTAATGACAAATTAATTTGAGTTATGCATATGTAATGTACTGGTCAAATGGTAAAAAAACATGAATTTGCTTTTCAAAATGATGTTTTTATACAGTAAAATGCATAATCATGTTATGTTGAAGGCGATAGCTAGATAAACGTAATATCTAGAATGTTGTTGTGTTTACCCATGAGATCTGATCTAGTTACAAAGGAGGGGCATCCAGGGTGAATCTCAACTAGACAAATGAAATGGGAAAGAGCCCTCTTTTGTGTTTGCTTATAATTAGTACAGCCAGGCATAGAACACCCCATGGGCATGATCAACGTTAGCAATTTGGAAATAACTATTGTTTTATTAAGTTTATCTTGCCTTCATATCACTTTTTCTACATACTCTTTGATCACCATTTTGTTACGGAAGTGGTATGAGCGTTCACTATGAATGCTGGAACTCTTTTTTTTTTAATTTTATGAACAGTCAAATAGAGGAAGTAAGACTATTCTAAGGGGAAATTCAAATTTGCTGGTTATAGATTGTGTTGAAGAGATGTATAAATGCTATCATTAGTAGTTAATACATTAAGTGAGTTAATACGAAATTCTTCTTCAACAGAATAACCTGTATTATACAAATATTTGTACTATATAGCCATACCTCCAAAATATTGTCAAGTATCCTTTGGAGGTCTACAATTCAGCAAGTCATAATAGGACAATATACTATATGTTGTTTCCTACTGGATGTTATGCAGCTTGATATTCACGATTTTAGGCATTTATTACACTGTTTGCTCTTCACAATGAAGCTCAGTGGTATAATGGACTGCAGTTTTATCACCCTATCTGACAGAATATCATTACACAAAGCTATAAAGGAGCTATGATATATTATAGGCATGTGTTCTAACATTTCTCTGCCAAACATGCTTTTTAAATGAAAGTAATTATACTACCACCAGAAGGCAAGTTCATATTTGTCTCCAGCATCATAAAATACGGGATCTTCAAAATAGGATTTGGATGATGGAAATACATATGAGATAAAACAAATTGTGGAACATGCTAAAGATTTTGTATTGTTTTCAATATTTTGTGTGATACTGTATGTGCAACATTGGTAACACGAAACATTCTGCTCATTTTGTATGTATGATAATGTAGATTAGTGGCATTTTGTTTACCAGTTATTGCAAAAAAATATATTTCCCAGCTCCTATCCATTAACATCATTACTGGAACTAACCCAAAATTAACCTGAATTATACAAGGCATGATGACAGAGCTTGCATGCATCCAAGGTAGTGTTCATTAGGCACCAACCAGATATAATAGACAGGAAAGGGTAACCTAAACACGAAAAACATGTAATTGAATTACCTTGCAGAACATGATTCAAATGTATACAAAACTGCAAATTATACCAGAAAAAAAGACCCACAAAATGCTGCCATCCACTTCTAATTAAAGGGAACGGCCACCAAAATGATAAGGGGGGCCATCTTAGAATTACAAATGTATTTAATGGAGTCAGCACTAGAGGTCTTCATCAGATCTGAAATCCTTTATATCCAAGCCAATCTATATCCGTGAAATTCCTATCCTATCTCAGTTTCTTTTCTTATAATACCATTTTGGATACAGTCGGTATTTTACATATTTTCATACCGATCTGAGATCCATGGCCACCATGCTCGATCCAACTCGAGATCTGATGGTCAGCAACATAATGCTGTATCCAACCATGTCAGATAATGGACGTCAAATGTCTCCGAGAAGACATTTAGCCTGCACTGGCAAATACATAACACAACAGCATGAACATGGAACGTCGTAGAATGGTTCAAATGGTATGGTTTTTAAATGTTAAATCAGACATATGTACATAATATGTGCTTATACATTGCATTGCATTTTAGTAATTTGCAAACACTTCTCCAGAGTGTCTTTGAGTGTAAATACATTCTCGTGTTTTATTTTTATATTTTCAATTCATTACTTAGCTTCACACCGCAACAGCCCCCTAGTGGCAGTTTTAGCCCATCTGCATTCGGAGAGTTCCAAATCTTGGTGGTACTGTTACAAATATAGTTGGGAGACGATATCTGGGAATCTGTAACTCTGGGAAGCTACAATGTTGGAGCTTACAGAGATTACAGGTGCTGTTGCTGACGGCTTATGGCTTACACAAGTACCCGCAAAGAGATCTGGGAGATAAAATAAATTAGCTGGGTGACAGCTTAAGGATACTCTCGCATTACTTTTCCCTCTTGTTCTCAGCAGCTCAACAAAGAGCCGTTATCAAGTTTAGTTTGGTATACAGATGATCTGGCGTACCTCTGAATTCTGGGTGCCATTACATTTCGACTAAACCTCCATCCCTTCCAGTGTGAAAGTAAATCTCACTGATTAACTTTAAATGCACATGTAAAAACAAACAAAGGACCACCCTCCCATCAACGCATAATGTTTTATTTTCTCTACCTGTTTAACCCAATGTGCAAATGACCCTGCTCACATTCTCCTCATAGTCGTAGTTGCTCTTAGCTGTTCTTTCAACAAGCACATAAATAACACAATTCCCTCTGAAAATATCCAGGCCCTAAGGTTCAATGACATTTCACCACCTGGTAACCTGTTCCCACCTATGGTTAAGAGTGGAACTTGTTCTAAAGGCAGCGTTTATGGCTGGTGCGTTCTGATCTGACCGCAGGGTTGTGATGTTCCTGTATAATACACCTCCCTCTCACTACATACTGAGCCTATGGACCAAGAGTTTAAAGGAGAAGCCTTATCACTTGCCACCAGGTCTGGATTCTCAGCTGAATTCCGCTTCCATTGGGAAAGGCAAAGAGTCTGACTGGAGAACAAGGGTGAGAGAAAGAGAGGGTAGTAAAGGCAGAAAGAATTGCACAGAAACAAAGACAAAGAGATTGAATCAGATGTAGGACATGCAGAAGACAGAGAACATCTGAGCGTAAAATGACAAAAAAAAAACTATTAATGAGAGCAAGAAAATAAAGAAAAATACTATAAATGGTCTGCTATTCCAGCTGTCCAGAGAAAAACCCCCTTGTACTCAGTTGGTATATTTACAATTTCTCTCCATGCTCTGTCAGTGTCTGCTGCACACATTCAATGCACATGTCAAAAGAAACTAAGGACCCTCCCATCAACTAATAATGTTTTATTTACATTGCTTTAACTTGCTTTACGCTAGAGCATATCCATATATAATCCTATTTAATCTCTTAAATTTGCATTGTCCTACTTAGCTATGCAGATATGAAACTACAGCACAAATGTAATACTGCACACAAATGTTAAAGCACTTGGATGGCAGGTGAGCTGGACTTTTTCTCCATTATTATAATCACAGAGAATGGGATGACTCTATAGGACCCTGTCATGCATTACACGTTATAAACTGTATCTACAAAAGCAGGAAATAGAAGGGCCTATGCCCCAACACTCTGAGGTGACAGTGGCAGCATGAGTAGGGTTAGGGAAGGACCAGAGCCCTCCGGCCTCGTAACTGAATCAGAGTCAATGTGGGTCAATGCTACCGTGTTCTAAATCAGACATTTCTCCCAAGGCCAGATTACCTACGACAACAGACTGTCTCCCAGAAAGTCCTTCTTCAAATTAGTGCTAGAAATAACGTACAAACAGTTCCATCATTTCCAGAGGTCATGGACATTCATGAGGCCATGACAGCCTGATAACAGACGGGTACTATTTTTAGTTCTATTTTTGTGAGCTGTGTGAAGGGCAGGAGTCTGAAAATCCCATTCAATTGGACGTTTCCTAAATCACAAGTCAATAGCATCTGGTGGAATTTTCTCTGCTTTAAGAGACTATTCATGATTGACCGAGTGAAGGACAGACACTACAATTGTATGAACTGCAGGTAAAAAACTTTTTTCAGACTTTGTCTGGAAAAATACTTACTGTTAAGACTTTTAAAAAAGAAGAAAGGATAGGAAAACAATTGTCAAATAGCAATAACAGTTCTGAAATTGTGTCAGGTAAGTTTTCAAAATGTGTTTAAAAAACTTAACTATATATCTGGGATGTCAAGAGAATACTGAGTAATAAAAATCTAGATAATGTTTGGAGTTTACAATAGATTAACTGATGTCCTTCAGTTTGTAGTGAATTGTCTGTATGGTTCAAGATTCCTGTAATGAACTGAAATCATTTTGCTTGCTAAGGTGTGATTGGGAGCTCCATGGTGTAATGTATATTGGCCAAGCATTTGTTCAGGGTTCAGGTGGCACTGTCAGCAGGGATTTCCTTAGATGCTTAGGAGGAAGACATAGATACGCATAGATCTTCAATTGAAGTGGTCTAAAAACTTTCCAAATGCCCTTCATATATTGAAATATCTCTTTGGGTACAATTATGCAAACTCAAAATAAATACAAAAACAAAATGTACTATAAACAAAAACACTAGAGGCTGAATCCCCCGAAGCCCATGCCTAACAAGGACTCTGGTGTTTCTGTTATTTTCCTTTCTTTTTTTGGCTTGTCTGTGTGTATGTGTCTACAGTGGGGAGAACAAGTATTTGATACACTGCCGATTTTGCAGGTTTTCCTACTTAGAAAGCATGAAGAGGTCTGATATTTTTATCATAGGTACACTTCAACTGTGAGAGATGACATCTAAAACAAAAATCCAGAAAATCACATTGTATGATTTTTAAATAATTAATTTGCATTTTATTGCATTACCTACCAAACAGTAAGAATTCCGGCTCTCACAGACCTGTTAGTTTTTCTTTAAGAAGCTCTCCTGTTCTCCATTACCTGTATTAACTGCACCTGTTTGAACTTGCTACCTGTATAAAAGACACCTGTCCACACACTCAATCAAACAGACTCCAACCTCTCCACAATGGCCAAGACCAGAGAGCTGTGTAAGGATATCAGGGATAAAATTGTAGACCTGCACAAGGCTGGGATGGGCTACAGGACAATAGGCAAGCAGCTTGGTGAGAAGGCAACAACTGTTGGTGCAATTATTAGAAAATGGAAGAAGTTCAAGATGACGGTCAATCTCCCTCGGTCTGGGGCTCCATGCAAGATCTCACCTTGTGTGGCATCAATGATCATGAGGAAAGTGAGGGATCAGCCCAGAACTACACGGCAGGACCTGGTCAATGACCTGAAGAGAGCAGGGACCACACTCTCAAAGAAAACCATTAGTAACATACTACGCCGTCATGGATTAAAATTCTGCAGCGCATCCAAGGTCCCCCTGCTCAAGCAAGCGCATGTCCAGGCCCATCTGAAGTTTGCTAATGACCATCTGGATGATCCAGAGGAGGAATGGGAGAAGGTCATGTGGTCTGATGAGACAAAAAATAGAGCTTTTTGGTCTAAACTCCACTTTTTGGAGGAATAAGAAGAATGAGTACAACCCCAAGAACACCAACCCAACCGTGAAGCATGGAGGTGGAAACATCATTCTTTGGGGATGCTTTTCTGCAAAGGGGACAGGACGACTGCACCGTATTGAGGGGAGGATAGATGGGGCCATGTATTACGAGATCTTGGCCAACAACCTCCTTCCCTCAGTAAGAGCATTGAAGATGGGTCATGGCTGGGTCTTCCAGCATGACAACGACTCGAAACACACAGCCAGGGCAACTAAGGAGTGGCTCCGTAAGAAGCATCTCAAGGTCCTGGAGTGGCCTAGCCAGTCTCCAGACCTGAACCCAATAGAAAATCTTTGGAGGGAGCTGAAAGTCTGTATTGCCCAGCGACAGCCCCGAAACCTGAAGGTCTGTATGGAGGAGTGGGCCAAAATCCCTGCTGCAGTGTGTGCAAACCTGGTCAAGAACTACAGGAAACGCATGATTTCTGTAATTGCAAACAAAAGTTTCTGTACCAAATATTAAGTTCTGCTTTTCTGATGTATCAAATACTTATGTCATGCAATAAAAAGCAAATTCATTACTTAAAAATCATACAATGTGATTTTCTGGATTTTTTTTTTAGATTCCATCACTCACAGTTGAATGGTACCTATGATAAAAATGAGAGACTTCTACATGCTTTGTAAGTGGGAAAACCTGCAAAATCGGCAGTGAATCAAATAATTGTTCTCCCCACTGTATATGTCTGTATTTGGTTATTAATTTCACTGTTATTTAATCAGGTCATTTGGCACAATCTATCAGTTTAATCTTGAAAAAACACTCATAAGAGAACAGGACAACACCCAGAACCACATAAATAATATAAAACATTTAAATACGAATGAACAGTATATGGCAAGGGGAAAACATAATCATGCTATTACACAATATATTACATAACACATTACTAAATATTATATATTATATATACATTGGGTGACCAAAAGTCACGTTTTTCCCTGGACAATCCCGTTTTTCAGTCGGTTATCAGGTGTCCCGACTATATTTCCCGTATTTTCACTTGGTCGTGTTTTTTGATTGGTCCGACCTACTGGCCATTCGAATGTGACAGGTTATCATGATTTGCCACCACTGTCAGTCTTAAGGGTCCATCTTTTATACAGTCTAACCATGATCAAATCACATTTTATTTCCCACAAGTTGCGAAGCCCAAGCACCTGTGCTCGCAAAATCCTAACTCACTGTAACAACCATGAAGGCAATGTTAGGCTATTTGTTACATTTTTGTTTAAAGTGCACAGCTTTATATGAAAAACGTATTAAAGACAAGCGGACTCTGAGGAAGACTGCCTCATACGAAAAGACCCTCCACACCCCCAAATCAAATCAACAAAAGTGAGTAGGCATAATTCTGTTTTTTTACTGTTAGGGTTAGAGTTTGTTTGACCCAGAACGCAGAGGTAAAACAAACCTACACTCACCTAAAGGATTATTAGGAACACCTGTTCAATTTCTCATTAATGCAATTATCTAATCAACCAATCACATGGCAGTTGCTTCAATGCATTTAGGGGTGTGGTCCTGGTCAAGACAATCTCCTGAACTCCTAACTGAATGTCAGAATGGGAAAGAAAGGTGATTTAAGCAATTTTGAGCGTGGCATGGTTGTTGGTGCCAGACGGGCCGATCTGAGTATTTCACAATCTGCTCAGTTACTGGGATTTTCACGGACAACCATTTCTAGGGTTTACAAAGAATGGTGTGAAAAGGGAAAAACATCCAGTATGTGGCAGTCCTGTGGGCGAAAATGCCTTGTTGATGCTAGAGGTCAGAGAAGAATGGGCCGACTGATTCAAGCTGATAGAAGAGCAACTTTGACTGAAATAACCACTCTTTACAACCGAGGTATGCAGCAAAGCATTTGTGAAGCCACAACACGCACAACATTGAGGTGGATGGGCTACAACAGCAGAAAACCCCACCGGGTACCAATAATCTCCACTACAAATAGGAAAAAGAGGCTACAATTTGCACAAGCTCACCAAAATTGGACAGTTAAACACTGGAAGAATGTTGCCTGGTCTGATGACATGGATCCATCATGCCTTGTTACCACTGTGCAGGCTGGTGGTGGTGGTGTAAGGGTGTGGGGGATGTTTTCTTGGCACACTTTAGGCCCCTTAGTGCCAATTGGGCATCGTTTAAATGCCACGGCCTACCTGAGCATTGTTTCTGACCATGTCCATCCCTTTATGAGCACCATGTACCCATCCTCTGATGGCTACTTCCAGCAGGATAATGCACCATGTCACAAAGCTTGAATCATTTCAAATTGGTTTCTTAAACTTGACAATGAGTTCACTGTACTGAAATGGCCCCCACAGTCACCAGATCTCAACCCAATAGAGCATCTTTGGGATGTGGTGGAACGGGATCTTTGTGCCCTGGATGTGCATCCCACAAATCTCCATCAACTGCAAGATGCTATCCTATCAATATTGACCAACATTTCTAAAGAATGCTTTCAGCACCTTGTTGAATGAATGCCACGTAGAATGAAGGCAGTTCTGAAGGCAAAAGGGGGTCAAACACAGTATTAGTATGGTGTTCCTAATAATCCTTTAGGTGAGTGTATATATGCAATATTTTATTATAGCATAGCTTTCACAGTGGAAACTGTTCATCTTTGCCCTTTTCAGAGAAATGCATGATGTGTTGTTCTGAGTGAAACGCTCTTTTGTTGCTTCCGTCTAAGTCATTGTCTAGATACAGTATCTAGACAATTACTGTACATAAACACAAGATACTGTATGCATTTGATAATAAAATGTTATGCACAGTAAAATAGTAGGCCTTACTGTTGTTGTTCGTTGCGTGTAGGTGGAGGGTTTGTGTGTGGGGTGGGGGGGTGTAATAGTCTGCCTGTCCAGTATTTAACCCTACGAATCTGGTCACCTTATATATACAAGAGACACATAAAGACAGGTTTGATGATTCAGCAAGTACATGGATCATACAGCAGCTCTGTTGTATTGTTTTTAAAAGTAGTTGGATGCAATTTCAACTTTAAGGGCCTTCAGTGGTGGAGAACTGGAAAGAATGGAGTTCAGATTGCTGTTGGAACAGTAGAGGATGTGGGTTCTGCCTAAAATGTTTGGCTCAGTGTTAAAATGGTTGTCAATGTCAAAAAAGCTGAAGGAAAGTCAAGCCACAGAAAGAGTCCCACATTTTGTTTTCAGGGAGTTTATTAATATCTCCACATCTTGCAAACAGCAAGAAACTAAGGTGACTTTCAGGGACCCTTGGCACACACCCATAATTACAGGCTTTCATAATGGTGCAAAGCATATTTTAAAGGAAGCCTTAAATGCAGGGGACCCACTGAGGGATGTTTCCTCAACAGTGGGTGGAAGTGTTTGTTCCAATCCCTGTTTAGCTGCATTGTTAAGGACATATTGCGGTCATATATTAACACTTGTGACAGTGTCCATTCAATTAGACCAAAGCTATTATGTCTTCTAAAAGCAACTGCAGAAAAAACCCAGGCCGACAGAGAATTTGGTTGGTTTTTTTGCCCTCTAAATTCTGAATGAAGTCATATTTCGGAGTGGTAATATTTTTAAAGGAAGCAATTGTCTAGCAAATTGCTGTTGGAAGCATTTTTCAGGGTGAATGGCATTTCTTTAATGTCATGGTGACCTGTTTGAGCAGTGCATAGATGATTCATTCAGACTTTCTAAAAGAAAATTGTACCAGGAACCAGCAAAATATGGGCTTCTTCTCTTGGGGTCCCCAAAAACAAACAAACAACTGCTTCTTTTGTTAAAATGTTAACCCTTACACCACAATGCATTGTTTAAACATAACCGGTCCATAACCGGTCCAAGAAATGTGATTCTATATCTACAGAAAATATACCTAATTACGATGCATTTGAAAAGTATTCAGTTTCTCCCATTCTTATCAGTGCTCTTCGTTCTGTACATGTACTTTACTCTGTTCATCTTAACCTCGATCCTGACTAGTCTAAAGTCCTCACCTCTGAAAATCATCCCCACAGCATTATATTGCCACCTCCACGGAAAGTATTGGCCAGGTGATGAGCAATGCCTGGTTTCCTCTCGACATGACAAATCTATTTTGTCCATTTTAGAATAAGGCTGTATTCAATTGTGGAAAACTTGAAGGAGTCCCAATGCACTGTATTTAAAAGTAGGTAAACCAAATCTGCTTAAATCTAAAGGATTTAAAACTATGGTTTGTAGTGACTGCCATGCGTCAGAATGGTGGTTGTTCAAAATGTCAGGAAAGCTTATCAAGTAATAATTGACTTTAGAAAGGAAGACATGCATTGGTTTGAATTGTGATTTTGCCACAGTCCTTTTTAATGTGTTCTAAACAGCTTGAGACCATCATTGAGTGAAACAGGCAATTCATAAGAGCCATACCTTTAATTCAAGGGGTAGAAATAGCCTAATTGCTCAAACAATCAAAAGCTAGACTCAATTTGTAGGAGTAAAATAGAAATCACTCCTGCATGTGCCAAATGCTAAACAGCAGACATCAGCAGAAACTGGCTTAACTTTGATTCTATGAAGGAAGCCTAAATGCAATCAGCAGGACTTTTCATCAGTGATATACCACAGATCAGCAGTCATTGCTCCTGGATTTGGGAAACACTGTTCTAATTCTATTTGAACATTTCATAGTGTTTATGTTAATTTCCCTCGAAAAACAAAGTCAAGAATTGACCTCTCTGTGTCAGAACATTTAAGAATGTGATCCATTATTTTTCATTAAAAAAAATAGTTATTTAGTTTCTTTAAATAATAAAATCTGAGTGGCATGCCACAATTCCAAGACATGTAACACTATTGCCGAATTTCCACTGGTTCTTTACCCTGGTACCAGAGCTACACTGGTGATTTATGCTAATGTTGGCTCCAGACTTTTATGTTTCCACTATACATTTGGTACCAAGGACCTATGGAGAGGCTCACGTGGGGAGGGAGGAGTAAACTATCAACACTTTTCCGATTACGAAAAATAAAAGGCGGTATTTTTTCTGGTATTAAAATAAACAATAATGCCACATTCTGTTTACAATACGGCGTTTGAACTTAAAACACATTTCTTCCTCAAACTCCTGCGACCGGCGCCTTCTCCACCTAAACTTGTGACAATGCAACTAAACCAGTTTAATAAGTATTTTGTCAAAACTATCTACATTCAATAGAAGGATTTGGAAGAATTCTTAAAGTAATTTTGTGTTATAGGTTCTGCAGGCAACGTCTCCGTCTCATCGCTCCGTTTTTCAATTTTCATTCTTTCCGTTCTGAGTATTTGTTTCCCTGTACTGTTGCTTTATTTTCTTTATTTTATCAGGGATCTGTTTGTTAGATCAGATAAAAACCATTACGAGAAGCCTAAAGCAAATGATTCACATCGCCATTCGAATAAAACAACATACCGCATTTCAACACCACATTTACGCGTCAATCCGCATACCCCGCCCTAAATCCTAAAGTCCGGGGTTTGGCACGGATTGAGAGCCGTGCTACTCGCCATGGCCTAGCGGCCGACTGGCACGTGTCAGTGAAAACAGAAAAAAGTCTGGACTTTAGGGTAAAACATCAGTGTTTGGCACTAGTGGAAACACCATTATATTCCTCACTACAATGTTTTAAAGCCATGTCATTACTCTAGAACTAAAAAGGTGCTTGTTCCAGGCACCCCTGGAAATTTTTTTATTTCTGTAAACAGATGTTGACCTGACCTCTACATGATGCAAATTGAAACTTGCATCCTTTGCAAAAGGCTTCAGAAAATTCAACTCTTCCAGTTACCAACTTCTAAAACATTGCATTTAAATTGAACAGTGCAAGTCAAAGGAAGGAGAAACAATTACAATGATTTGTATGAAAACGGGTCAGATCTACACAGCAGAACCCCTAGGTCTCGGCAAAGGACCTTCAGAACAGTTTAGCTGACACTGAAGTTGTTGCTCACAGGTCCACTGCACAATGTACCTTACACAGCATGTTCACGTTTATGTAATATGTTGAAACTATGGAAAATGCATAAATGGTAATCCTGTATAAACCTGTTTAAAAGGGAGGCATGTTTCACTTTGTAACATGTAGAGCTCAGATCAACTATATTGTTAACTGCAATAAGCATCATTCTCAACCATCAACCTCCTAATGATGGCCTTTTACTGTATCACATATAACCAAGCAATGGCTACTCAAAGAACAACTGACCATGGCAGGCATGGTGAGTATGACTGTGCATGTTTATGTTTGCATGTGTCTGTATTATAACTGCACTCAGTAGCTTTCTAAACCACCATTGTCTCCGTGGTTGTAACCAAAACATGAAACATTTTTTTGAGGCAATTCATTTTTCAAATTAATATATTTCAGTTATATTGTTATATATTGTTATTATAATGTTATCAAACAATGTTAATCCTGAAACAAAATACAATTAAATGGTATTGGAAAATTTCATTTGACATCACTGGTACAAGTATAGTCAGACCAGAGCGCTTTTTCCACATGTAGTCAAAGCAAATACACTTTTGTTTTCTATGTCAATGCTTGAACTGCTTGAACCTACTGTTACCTTGACAAAATATATTGAATTAAGTCACATGGGCTCTGAGATGAAATTGTAAAGTTAACTATTTTCCTTCATTAGTACACTAAATGTAATGATGCCATGCCCATACATGACACCTAGCATCAAACAGTGTGTCAAACCAGGATGTCCCCAAACTGATCAATGGCGAACATCAGTGGGCGTAATTTAATATTCAGGAACCCCCATATAAACTGACCAATGGCGAACATTAGTGGGCGTAATTTAATATTCAGGAACCCCCATTTAAACTGACCAATGGCGAACATCAGTGGGCATAACTTAATATTCAGGAACCCCCATATTAAAGAACGTCCCCCGCCTTGTGGTCTGCAGACATACCCTATTGGGGTGCTGGAGTGGTCCAGAGTTCTTAACATTAACTTTTTTCTATACACCGATGTAGAATAGCCTACGCATTCATGTCGCAATAGGCCCTATGCACTTTGGTCGTATAGAGCAGGTTCCCTAGAGACTGCAAAAAGAATATCCTCCATGCTACCATCTGTATACCTAGCGAAAGCACATGTGCGTCAAATACGAAATAATATGTACAGGACATCCGACAAAAATAACATATTCTAAATGTTGATGTCTGGTGGACATCAGGCATTACTCGTCGCTTACTCGTCAGTGAATCCTGCCATTAAATGGAGCGCTTATACGCTTTCAAGGACCACATGCCGTTTATGTGTGAACGGGATGTAACAGCACGTTAGTACTCATACGTTAAAACACAGTCTGCATTAAGTGGGAAATTGGAATATCTACAAGAACGGCCGTGCCTCTCTGGTCCTTTTCAAACTGAACCCTAGATTCTGTGTGCACAAATCCACCTGTTAATCTTGCTTCTAGCATGGTTGGTAATTTTATGTTATGGCAAGCCTAACTAGGCATTAATCTCATCACCAGTCGCATTTTCACGAAAACACCTTATTATCGCGGAACTAACAACTTCCATGCTGAGCATAAATTAATGACATATCTGATCCTGATTAATGTTTGTGTATAAACATCATTGGCTACCTTGCCTAGCTGCCTTTGCCTATTTAAGCAACTTACCTGTAATGAGGACGCGGGTGGAGGACGCGCGCCACCCCTCCCGACGTGGTGTTCGGCGCACGTCATCGCCGGCCTTCTAGTCACGCCGCTCCTCCTCCCACGGAACTGTCATGTTTTGTTATCGCACGCACCTGGTGTCCATTCCCTCATTAGATCGCGTATATAACCCACATATGGGTTTTTGCTCCAGTTGGAGCTCTACTTCGCCTCCCTCAGCCCTCACCCGGGGGATAGGGAGAAGGTCTCGGCCCTTGTCTCCTACCTGAGGGGCAAAGCATTGGACTGGGCCAACTCCGTTTGGTCCACTAACGGGCCGGAGTTGGCCCATTACGGGGCGTTCGTCGGCCTCTTCCAGGCCGTGTTCGATCATCCGCCCGACGGCAGGGAGGTCGGCGAGCGTCTCGTGCACCTCAGGCAGGGGACGAGGAGCGTGCAGGCCTTCGCCATGGAGTTCAGGACCCTGGCGGCTGGAACGAGAGGGCACTTATAGATATTTTCCGGTGCCATTTACAGCCTGACGTCCGTAGGGAGCTGGCATGCCGGGAGGCCATGTTGACATTCGACCAGCTCGCCGACATGGCGATCCGGCTAGACAACCTGCTAGCCACCCGAGGACGCACCGGGAATGATCTGCCCCCTCCGGCACACCCGGTCACCAGACCTGAACCCATGGAAGTGGGAGGCGCCGCACCAAGGGAGACGGTGCGGTCTAGGCAGTGTTCCTTTTGTGGGAGGAAGGGACACTCTGCCTCCTACTGTTTCCAGCGAGAAAGGGCCGAGCGGAGGAAGCCTGACACCCCTACACTGAGTCAGGTGAGTAGACCACACACACTGCCAGGTCTCTCTGCGAAGCACATTACACTTTTGGTGGCCTTCCTTGATTTTCCTGTTAACTCCCAGTGTAAGGCGCTCGTAGACTCAGTCGCAGCTGGGAATTTTATGGACAGCAGTTACGTACAGAGACTGCGCATTCCGCTGGTGCCATTGTCTCAACCTAGGTCCATTACGGGCTTAGACAGCAAAGCACTAGGCACTGGTCTCGTTGAGCACGTCACGGTGCCCATCACTATGACTGTACAGCAATTCCATGTTAATTCCATGTTATCCACTCACCTGCTTTCCCTGTGGTGCTGGGTCTTCCCTGGTTGTCGGGACACAACTCGAATATTTCCTGGTCGCAGAGAGTGTTGACAGGGTGGTCTCAGGGGTCTCAGGAGAGGTGTCTAGGTGTTTCCGTTGGTGCGACCTCGGTGGAAAGTCCAGACAGTGTCTCCGCGGTGCGCATTCCCCCGGAATATGCCGATTTAGCGCTGGTCTTTTCTAAGACCATGGCTAGTCGGTTGCCACCACATCGGCCCGGGGATTGTGCTATAAACCTAAAGGGAGATGCTGTGCCGCCTTACTGTCTTGTGTATCCCCTGTCGCAGGCTGAAATGGCAGCGATGGAGACCTACGGTGCCGAATCCCTGCGGCAGGGGCAGATCCGCCGTTCCACCTCACCCGCCTCCTCGCATTTCTTTTTAGTGAAGAAGAAGGATGGGGGTTCGCATCCATGCATTGACTACAGGGCGCTGAATAAACTGACGGTCCGTTATTCATATCCCATCCCCCTTATTTCCCAGTACATTGAGTCAATGCATGGGGCGTGCTTCTTCACGAATCTGGACCTCAGGAGCGCGTACAACTTGGTGAGAATCCGAGAGGAAGACGAGGGTTTGATGGCCTTCAGCACCACCACGGGGCACTATGAATACCTGGTGATGCCGTATGGGTTGATGAATGCCCCGGCAGTGTTTCAGTCCTTTGTGAACGATGTGTTTAGGGACATGCTGGAGCGCGGAGTTGTGGTTTACATCGACGACATCCTCGTGTATTCCGCTACGTGTGCTGAGCATGTGTCTCTCGTTCGCACGGTGCTGAAGCGGCTGTTGGAGCATGGCCTGTACGCTAAAGCAGAGAAGTGCACGTTCTTCCAGCGAGCCGTCTCCTTCCTCGGGTTTTAGAATTTCCGCCGATGGGGTGGAAATGGAGGTCGATCGCATGTCAGCCGTGCGTGATTGGCCCGTTCCTACCACGGTTAAGGCGGTACAGCGGTTTATTGGGTTTGCCAATTTCTACTGTAGATTTCTACAGCTCCTATCACTTCCTTATTGAAGGGTCACCTGGACGGCCGAGGCAGATGAGGCATTTCGCACCCTTAAGAGAATGTTCACCTCTGCCCCGGTTTTGGCTCACCCCGACCCGTCACTGCCATTCACAGTGGAGGTGGATGCCTCAGAGGTAGGGATAGGTGCTGTGTTATCCCAACTTTCAGGTACCCCTCCTAAGCGTCGCCCCTGCGCTTTTTACCCGCGGAAGCTCAGTGAGGCAGAGCGCAACTATGGCGTCGGTGATAGGGAGCTGTTGGCTGTGTTTAGCGCCTTGACTCTTTGGAGACATTGGCTTGAAGGAGCGAGACACCCGTTTGTAGTCTGGACCGACCAAAAACCTGGAGTATATCCGGGCGGCGAGGAGACTGAACCCTCGTCAGGCCAAATGGGCGTTGTTTTTTGGCCGGTTTGATTTCACGCTGTCATACGTGTCGGGTACGAAAAACGCCAAGGCAGACGCACTGTCTTGGTTGTGTGTCGCGGGTGTGAGGCAGGTAGATGAGACACTGATTCTGCCCCCCTCGTGCATTGTGGTGCCGGTTCTGTGGGACGTGGACGCAGACATTCAGCGGGCATTGCGCGGCGATCCTGGGCCTCCTGGGTGTCCTGAGGATCGTCAGTACGTCCCGCTGGATGTTCGTGACCATCTAATTTACTGGGCCCACACGTCCCCTTCCACGGGTCACCTGGGCATTGACCGTACTGTGCGCTGCCTTACCGACAAGTACTGGTGGCCTGGCCTGGCCAAGGATGTGAGAGTGTACGTGTCCTCCTGTTCGGTATGCGCCCAATGTAAGGCACCTAGACACCTTCCGGCGGGTAAGTTACATCCTTTGCCCGCTCCACAACGACCATGGTCTCACCTGTCCATTGATTTTTTGACTGATCTACCCCCACTAGGCAACACCACGATCCTGGTTGTTGTGGACCGGTTTTCAAAGGCCTGCCGATTCCTTCCCCTCCCTGGTCTCCCGACGGCTCTCCAGACCGAGGAGGCTCTATTCACCCATGTCAGGACATTGTTTCTGACCGGGGCCCCCAGTTCACGTCTCAGGTCTGGAAGGCCTTTATGGGCCGATTGGGGGTCTCGGTCAGCCTCACCTCCGGGTTCCACCTCGAAGCTAATGTGGAGCGTGTGAACCAAGACCTGGGGAGGTTCATGCGGTCCTATTGTCATGACCGGCCGGGGGAGTGGTGGGAGTTCCTGCCCTGGGCAGAGTATGCCCAGAATTCGCTCCGCCTCTCCTCCACGTCCTTGACCCCCTTCCAGTGTGTCCTAGGGTACCAGCCGGTCTTGGCACCCTGGCAGAACCAGCCCGAGACCGGGGCTCTGGCAGTGGACGACTGGTTTCGGCGCGCCGAAGACACCTGGTCCGTAGCTCATCGGCACATCCGGCGCGCCGGGGCTCGCCAGAAGTCCGCTGCCGACCGCCGGCGTAGCGACGCCCCGGTCTACACGGTGGGCGACCGGGTCTGGCTCTCGACCCAGAACCTCCCTCTCCGTCTGCCCTGCCGGAAGCTGGGCCCGCGGTTTGTGGGGCCATTCAAAGTCCTGAGGAGAGTGAAAGAGGTAACCTATAAGTTACAACTTTCCCCTGATTACAGGATTAATGCCTCGTTCCATGTGTCTCTCCTCAGGCCGGTGGTGGCTGGTCCCCTCCAGCGATCTGAGGTGCGGGAGGTCCCTCCGCCCCCTCTGGACATCGAGGGGGGCCCGGCATACTCGGTCCGTTCCATCGTCGGCGCCCTGATCGTCCTGCGTGGTGTCCTCCGGGTCGGGGGTTCGCTGCCGGAGCCGCGCGTCGAGGGGGGGGTACTGTAACAAGGACGCGCGCCACACCTCCCAACGTGGTGTTCGGCGCACGTCATCGCCGGCCTTCTAGCCACACCGCTCATCCTCCCACGGCACTGTCATGTTTTGTTATCGCACGCACCTGGGGCCTCATGTATCAATCTTGCGTACGAACGAAAACACGGCGTACGCCAGCTTTCACGTTCACGGTCAGATGTACTAACAGTGAAATTAACGTAAGAATGTGCGTTCTTCCACGTAAACTTCAGGCCTGGCGTACGTAAATTTTTATGATGTTTGTCCGTTGGCGACTCATAGAGGCAATAAAGTGAAGTGGCAAACATTACACTACAAACTGTTCTATCGCACCTGTCAGATATTGCTTATAATTTGTAATTGATAAATGATTTGCCATATTATTGTCACACGAGTCTTATTAGAATATTCTATTAATTATGCAATTAAGTAAGAACATATATAAAGGATGTGAAAATTGATACAACCCGTCTAGCAATGGCAGCTTTGGCTTTATTAGAAGACATTTTCAATGGACAAATCCGGAGAGAACAGGTTTTTAGGGACCACAGTGATTTTCTGGCCCACGATGATGACTGGCTTATCAGCCGTTTCAGATTTCCAAGGGCTATACTCTTGGAGCTCTGCGCTGAGTTGGGTCCGAATTTGGAAAGAGAGACAGTGAGAAGCCACGCATTACCCGTTCCTTTACAGGTGCTTACTACACTTGGTTTCCTAGCAACCGGTTCTTTCCAAAGAGAACTGGCAGACCGCTCAGGAATAAGCCAGTCATGTTTGAGCCGTGCAATGCCACCTGTATGGGACGGCATCATCCGCTTGTCTACCAGGTATATAACGTTCCCATACGATGCAGGTGACCAGCCAAACATCAAAGCGCAATTTGCAGCGATAGCCGGTTTTCCTAATGTAATCGGAGCGATCGACTGCACACATATTGCTATAAAGGCGCCATCTGAAGACGAATTTGCATATGTGAATCGGAAACATTTCCATTCAATAAATGTGCAGATTATATGTGATGCACAAATGCGCCTAACAAATATTGTGGCAAGGTGGCCTGGGTCAACCCATGATTCATATATCCTTACAAACAGCATGGTTGGGATGAGACTCCAAGCTGGCAGGGTGCGCGATGGGTGGCTACTTGGTAAGTTATGCATTTAAATGCATGGTTCTATCTAAAAGTAAAATGTTTGTGTCTGTAATTATTATTACTGCCCATCAGGAGACAGTGGTTATCCACTAAAGACGTGGCTGTTAACCCCCCTCACCAACCCACAAACTGACCGAGAGCGCAGATACAATGATGCCCATTCCCGCACTCGGTCAGTTGTGGAGCGGGCGATTGGGCAGCTGAAATGTCGGTGGCGCTGCCTTGACAGGACCGGGGGGATGCTGTTATACCGCCCTGACAAGGTTTGCTGCATCATACTGGCCTGTGGAGTGCTGCACAATGTCGCGCACAGGCATGGCATACCCCTTGGTGAGGTGGGGGCACCGCCAGATGACCCTGACCCAGGACCAGTATATGTGCAGCACAATCAACAAGCCATTCAGGCCCGTCAACGTGTAATTGCGACAATATAAATGGTACTCAGACACAAAGTTCATTTTCTGACCAATTCTTTTAATGTATGGCTTATTTCTGTGAGTGCGTCAGTGACATTTTTAAGGTGACTGTTCATTTCTTCAATGGCCCTAACAATTAGCTGTTGTGACTCCAGAACAGCATGCGTCAAGACACGGCCAGATGGACGGGCTTCAGCACTGGGGGGAACATTAGAGACACGGGAGACGCTGGACTGAATGGGCTCTGGCTGCTCAGGTGGTGCGGACTCGGAGTGCGTGCCAGTGGACGTTCCTGCGGTTCCTAAGTCCAAATAAACACAGGCACATCTTAACAGTAATTTCAGTCTGTTCCTTATTAATGGGTACACGCATTTGCATTAAAAGCAGTGGATATGTGAAATCTCTGGTGTACTTTTTGCTATATTGCATGCATTTTAAAATTAAACGGTGGCTGGCTATGTATATCAAAGTTGAGGAAATAAATCTGAGTCACCTTGCTGGCAGTCCTGTAGTATATCCGAGTCTCCTACATCAGCGGATACGATTCCAGAGATTAACGTGTCTCCTACAATAGAGGCAACTCTCTGATCAAAGGGTGCAAGTTCATCCGTCCCTGTACCACCGCCTGTTCTGCCCACACTTTGTTGGTGCGCAGCAGTTCTCCGCTTAACTTCCACCTTTATGTCTGACCATTTCTTCTTCAGTTCATTTACGGTGCGACTCTCAGATCCCACCGCGTTGACGGCATCAGACAAACTCGCCCATTCTTTTTTCTTTCTTTTATTATTAATTCCAGAGGACAGATTTCCAAATAAAATATTTTTTCTTGTTTCTACCTCTGATAGTAGCACCTCTAATTCGTTTTCAGTGAAATTTCGTTTCTTGCTTGCTTTAGCCATGTTCTTGCAGGTTTCTTTTGCCAAATTGGACTAATTACCATATTTAAATTGATTTAATTGAGGGAGGAGACAGGGTGTGGTGTGGTGCTCGTGCATGTGCGCTCAATTTCGCGTTGATTGGGATGTACAAAGAGAACGTATGTGGAATGCTGCGTACATGAGGCCCCTGGTGTCCTTTCCCTCATTAGATTGCATATATAAGTTCCTGTGTTTCTGGGTGTCTTTGTGTGGTATTGTTCTATGTCCTTTGACTGTACTGCAGTATACGGATGCATGCTTGTTTTGCGCTTGTGCGCTTTTGTTTTGCGTGTCTTTTCACTGTGTTCAATACAAGAAATGTTCATCGCCTCCCTGCATTTGGCTCGCCTTTTTTTGACGCACTCCACTACACCCACACCGTGACATTACCTTATTGCATTTGGACAGCTCTTGCACATAATTTAAAATAAATCAATGTCCATAGTTTACAATAAAACATAGTTCATCTTTAGCATAATGCATATATGCATATTTAGGACAAAATTTAAACACATTCTAAAAATTTTATTATTCGTGATTAACTACAAGCATTATGTGATTAATCGCAGTTCATTATTTTACTTGTTTGACAGCACTATTAATTGCAACCCGTGAAAGCTAGCGATGGTTATTCTAACTCTATCTTTAAACAAAAGTAGATTTTTAATTTTATCAGTATCAGACAATTCAATCAACATTCCAATCTAATGATAAAACAGTCACTATGTTTAATATAAAAGAACACCCAAGATTTAAAAAGACACATTTGTGTGAAATCTGAACTTGTTTTACTGGGGTATGTACCAAAAAGGTTATCTTTTTGGTACATACACCAGTTGTGGTACAACTATAAAATGTCATCCTTTGACCAAATACAGCATAGCTTCACATAAAAGCCAACTATGTGTCCTTTAAGTAGAATGTCCTTGCTCTCTAGTGATCAATCACATAATCATTCATGTCATTACAATTTTTTTTTCCATTTGAATGGGGGAAAATTCCAGTTAAAATGTTACGAACATTTTTCTATTTGCCACATCCTACCAGTCAAAAATGCACGTAAATCTGTCCGGTTGGGAAAGCAGTGGCATCTCTCGCAGCCACCTCCCCTTGAAATGACAAAGTAGGAACCATGACACATTAAAGTGCTGCGGCAATTGAGGCAAATCATTAGATTAGGCAGATTTATGGGTTCATGAAACTTGTTATTACCCACATTGCGCTCCACTGATGTTTAGCCTGATGTCTTTATAAGGGAGCCAATATTCACCTTGCCCTGACAGACAGTAGGCTATGTGATGATTAGAGAACTGTAGATTGAATGTGAAATGTGATTCACTACTCAAGTCAGACATGGTGTTCCTTTGAGCCAGATACCCTGCACACCAAAGCCCCTTGACTTCAACTTTCAATGGTGGTTAACATTTTGGGAATGCACGCTTCACTTGAATCCTCTGTCATAATCACTGGGGTTGTGGACACCCCCTGCAGCCCCTGCCAGGCAGGGGCGTCTGCAAACTCTGGAGGCCCATGTGTCCATCATGTCAATTTTCTTTCTAAAAATAATCCTGACAGTTATGTGTGTGTGTGTATGTGTTGTCCAATAATCTACACTGTTGAGTCAGACAGAATATAGTGTTTTCAGGCATCTTTGGCCTATTTCCCAAGTTCGAAAGAAGTTACTTGAGTCAGATCAGCCTTGGATAGGAGACTGTGTGTGTGTTGACAAACACGTTGGATGTGCCTTGTCCACAGAATTTAGCGTTCATCCCTTTAACAGAAAATGCTAACATTAGCTACCAAGCAAAAACAAACAAGCAACATTTCCTGATCTAATTGAAACCTTTTTTTCCCCGACCGCATAAGCAGAGCCGGCTAGGAAGAACGAATCTATCTGTCTGTCTGGCTGTGTGACACTTGTTAAATAGCGTGGTGGTTAGAGAAATGGGCTTGTGGACTATAGGTCTTGAGTTCGTATCTCCTCGCAAGCTTTGCAGGCGTAGTACGCATTATGAATAATCTGGCGAAAACTTCACTGGATACAAACTGTAAACGGTTTAATAGCGACTATTTCTGGCATGTAATAGTTCTCTCTTGCTAGAAATTGCTCAGTTCATATGATTATTCCTAGGAAGTTAAATACTAGTAAGCCTATTACTGGCTAATAAGCTGTTAAAACGGCCAGTGGCAAAAGCAATATAGTTCATAGATGCGATTTGGGGTGGAGGTCAACTTAATAAGAAAGGTTAATCAGTTTTACGCAATCCTCAATGGAGTCTGGCAACTGCTGAAACGTGTAATGCGGTTGCGTAGTGGTTAAAGACAGTGCCTCTTATGTGGAAGACCTATAAGTTCGAATCTATTGAGAGCAATGACATTCATTAATTATTTCTGGTAGATTCCACTATTCTCTCGTCTTCTCACTTGATGAAAAAGTTAGTTATCGTCGCCTTTATTGATAGTTAATGTATAAATTTCATTCACGAATGAAATAAAAAACGTTCTTATGCCAAGAAATGAAATAGCTTTGGCAGACTCGCTAGCAATTGCTCTATTTTTATGACTATTCTAGTAAGTTGGTTGAAATCGGTATTACTGGCTATTACACTGTTCAAACGGCCAGTGGCAAACGCAATACATAGTAAGAACCGTTAGTCAGTTTAACTGTATCAATGTCATTTACTAATGACCAATAACAATTAAAAAATATCATTCATAAATGGCCAATTAACTATTAAAACAGCCACTGGCTCAAGAGGATTTGTTCAGGATAGAGACAAGAGGCTATACTCACACCCTTTACAGCTCCGTGGTGTAGTGGTTACCGATACAGCCTTTCGCGTGGCTCACCCGGTTTCGAATCTCGAGGTGGCAACAGTTTCTATTGCGGGCCGACTGAACTATGCTTCCCTGGTTTCTTGTTATGATGTACATACAAATAAAAAATTAGTAGATTAGTAGATTGACCTTAGGAAAACAGTAGTTAAGTGCATAGTTATTGAGTTGGACTAGACATACATTTGATATGATAAAGATAGGTTAGACTGAAATGCTTTGTGCTGTTAGGTCAGATGTGGACATTAGTAAGCAGGGTTGGGTAGGTTACATTTGAAACGTAATCCGTTACAGTTACAAGTTACCTGTCCACATTTGTAATCAGTAATGTAACATTTTGATTACTCAAACTCAGTAACATAATCTGATTACTTTGAATTAATTTTAGATTATGGATAGCCTATAACCAACTGAACACCTTTTGCACTGCTGTTGAGTTTACATAGATGGCCAAAAACAGAATTCGCACTGTACCTTATGGGTTGTGTAGGCTACCCCAGCAAGCAACAGGCCAGTGGTCCACCGGCAGCCCACTAGCTTTATGCCGCTGCGGCCGCCGAGCGTTTCTGCAAAGCGTCCAGCCAGCGGGCCGCCGGCGGAAGCCGCTTTTTTTATAGCGCACGTCGCAGTCGACGGCGGCTAGCCGCTTTTATGCAGTAAACCCAGCGGGATGCCTCACTTAGGTTTTATTTATAATAATCCTTTGTAATAATTTTGATCATGTCACAAATGACAATGAACTGAATAAAATCTAAACAATTTATTTGAAATATTGCAAAATGCATAAAAAAAAAACATGGATTATACAGCAAGCATACAAAATAAACATGTGCAAATGAATTGAAATAAAAATTTTACAAAATCAAATAGTGCAAGAAAACGTGTCCAGCAACATATAGTAAAATTACAGTATTTAAATGTGAAAGTACAAAATAAACAATACAATACAAAATAAACAATGGCTAGAATGGCAGTAATATACATAAGTATGACCTAGCAGCAATCAATAGTTATTGAATCATAGATACATCAGTGCAATAAGCTTATGAATGGTGGCATAACACTACAACTACAGTCAGAATTAAGAACATTCACAAAGAGCTATACATATATTAAGAGGATAATGCAATCATATATATATATATATATATATATATATATATATATATATATATAACACTGTACATAGCAGCAGTAAAAAAAATAAAAAATACAGTTCTGCAGCTTAGCAGCAATATTGGTTGTGCTGGAGATGTCATTCATATTCACGGCAGGTCCCTTGTACCGCCGCGACATCACCCACCTGCACGGTCAGCTGCCCCTTTCTGGTACCTGGGGACCTGGTTCTGGACAGCCTCATCAGTGGCATCCTGGTTGGAAAGATTCTTCTGTATGGCTCCTGTAATACAGTAATCAGATATTGTACTTAAATGGTATGACATGATTTTGAGAATTGCAATACATTCAAGACAAATTAAATGTTTCATGAAGACAACATGCTAGCACAAATATAGTCTTGTTTTTACCTGATTGTAGAGCCAGCTGTGCCCTCGGCTTGACATTCTTTTCAGTCAGACGTGTATCAGAAGCTAAAAAGCACAATGAAATGTCAATAGCTTAATAGTGAAATAAACAAAACTGCCATATACATGTAATTTCAGAAAGGCTGTAAAGTATTGCATTTCAGGAAAAGGGCTCAGGTTCAGACAAATGCACTTTCATTAAGACAAGATGCTAGCGTAACTATAGTCTTGTTTTTACCTGATGCCCTCAGCTCGACCTTCTCTTCAGTCAGCCACTTGATCTTCTCCAAATGTTCTGAAATTAAAGACAGACAGTTAATTATTCAGTCCTAAATATCTGGTTATTTTACAATCAAAACTAAAACGGAGTGTCCACCAAAATGTTTATTCTTACCTTCATGTGCAGAGCTAAAACTTCCCCCTACCTCTGCCTTCTTGCCCTTAAAAATACATTGAAATTGACAAATAAAATTGGAAGCAACATGCTTTAATATCAAGTTAAGCATCTGGGTTAAGTGAATGAACCCACACTTACCTATGTAGCCATCCTCTACATGGTGGCGTGGAGTACCTCTCTGGTGCCTTGGTGTACTGTGCTTGCTCCATCCTAAAAATAAACACAAAAGTTGGTGAACAAGTAAATATGGTGAAACCAAGTAAACATCGCAGCAATTACGAGATCAACATGGAATTCACATACCTGGTGTGGAACTGCTGCCACACAGTTATCCTCCTCTGGGAAAAAAACTACAGAAAACGTCATCACCTGAAAGTGATGTTTAGAAAATAGGTTTAAAAAACCGGCAGCATAAGACACACACAGGCTCAGTAACGGAATTGCAACAGGTCCAGGTTGAGCTACTCTATCTAAATTTACTGCCAAGAGTAACGTTATCCACATGTGGATAACGTTACACAAAGAAACACTATTTAGCCAACGTTACATATCAGTTGATACTTCTGACCTAGTCTAATTTTAAATAAATTCATTAATTATTCTAATTGGACTCTTAATATCTCACCCGGCACAGCCAGAAGAGGACTGGTCACCCCTGAGCCTGGGTCCTCTCTAGGTTTCTTCCTAAAATTCTGCCTTCTTAGGGAGTTTTTCCTAGCCACCGAAATTCAACACTACTGTTGTTTGCTCCTTGGGGTTTAAGGCCGGTGTCTCTGTGTGACAACTGCTGTTGTAAAAAGGGCTTTATAAATACATTTGATTGATTGATATGGATGGAGTTGATATGGCCGCGTCAAATGGAAATAATCCTCCTTTGGCCGAGTGCTTCCCAACACACCTTTTCTCCTCAAATGTCATGGTAAATTCCATATAATGTTTTATCATGAAGACAGCGCAATGTTACAGCTATCTAACAAATAGTTGCCTATTCTATAAAAAAAATTAATGTAAAAGTTATTCTGTGCAACTCCTGGCTGTGTGGTTCGGTGCATTTGACAAATAAACCTTGAATCTTGAAAATGTCATAATTATTTCGCGCACCTATTCTTTTTCAATTGAAGTAATCCAAAAGTAACTGTAATCCGATTACAATATTTTTGTTGGTAACATAACTGATTACAGTTACTGTTTTTTACTTGTAATCCGTTACCCCCAACTCTGGTTACTAGGTACCCCAAAAATATAATGGGATTAATTTGCAGGTTATGCACCTGTTGAGGATAACATAGGAGGATAACATATTTTTTGGATGCCTAATCAAAATCGTTTTTATGGAGAACATGGGCTTGATCATGTGATGTGCGAGTATAGTGAGTGCGTAAAAAGTTGAGGCAAAAAGGAAGGAAAACAAAACCAGGAATAACAATTAATCAAAAGGTCTCTTTTTACTTGGCAATGCTTGGGCTCAATGTGTCCCTGAGGTCGAGGAGCGGGCCGGTCCGGATGGCGAGCATAGAAGTCTGATGTCAGAGAGGAGTTACAGATGTCCACCGCTCAAACCGATATGCCGGACTCCCAGCCACCTCCAGCGGAGGAGCCCCTACAGAGCCGGATTCCCTCTAGCGTACCAGGAACTTGATAAGAGACATGAAAAGTGGGTAAAATGTTTGTATATGGGGGGGTGAGCTGCAAGGTGTATGAGATGTCATTAACCTTCCTAACCTAATCCCCCTTGAACAACCACATGTTGTCCCCTGGGCGGTACTCAGGGTCGTCGCTCCGCCGCCTATCCACCTGCTCCTTTTGTCTCCTTACTGCCTCCTGCAGGCGGACGTGGGCAGTGGACCAGACCTCATTGGACTTCCTGAACCACTCCTCCACTGCTGGAACTCCCCACCTAGGGGTACAGCGGTGGTTGAAAACAGTAACACCTGGAAGGGGTTCAGACCTGTGGAGGAATGGCTCAGGGAGTTCTGAGCGTATTCCATTCAGGGGAGAAAGCGGGTCCACTCACCTGGACGGTCCATACATTAGGACTGGAGGAACCTTCCCAGTTCTTGATTAGTATGCTCCTCCTGCCCGTTAGCCTGCAGGTGATACCTGGATGTGAGGCTGCCACCAGCCTGGACATAAAGGTTTTCCAAATGCAGGATGTAAACTGAGGGCAGCGGTCAGTCACAATGTCCTCCGGAAGCCCTAACAGCTGGAAAATCTACTGAAACAGCACCTCAGCGGCCTGGAGAGCAGAGGGGAGGCCGGGTAGTTGGGATGAACCCGGTCATCTTAGAGATTCTGTCTACTACCACAGGGAAGGTAATTTTCCCCTCTGCTGGGAGTAAGTCAGTGAGGAAATCCACCGCTAAGTGTGACCTGGGCTGCTGAGGTAGCGGGAGAGGATGTAGCTTTTCTGCTGGAGTTGTTGGTGGCGCCTTAGACTGTGCACCCACGACATGACATAGTGCCGCACAGTCCTCCCCATACCTGGCCACCAAAACTTCACTCTGGGTCCAACGGATGCCGGGATGTCCTGTGGCTGGTGTGGTATGCACCCCGGTCACCAGCCGGCCCCTCTCTCTCCAGGGCACGTAGATCTGGTCCGGGGGGAACATCGCTGGTGGGGGTCCCGTCTCCCTTCTTTTTGAATGTCCGTGTCAATATCCCAAAAGACAGGACCCACAATGCAGGAGGCCAGTAAGATGAGCATGTCTCTCTGTAGTTCGGACCCCCGGTCCTGTAGACGGGAGAGTCTGATGTTCTTGGTACTGGGGCAGTATATCAGGGTGAACTGGAAACGCTGCAGCCATTGTCTCCACTCCACTAAGGCCAACTTCACCGTCAGTAGCTCCCGGTCACCCAGATTGTCGTTCCTCCCCGCCGCAGACAGTTTCTTGGAGTAGTAAGCACAGGTGTATGGTGTAGCCTGGGGGGGTTCCTGTGCTGCTGGGAGAGGACCGCCCCCACCTCGACCGTGAGGGGCTTGAGGGGGTCAAGGTGTTTTAGGAGTGGTGCTGTAGTGAATCTGCCCTTCAGGTCCAGAAACGCCTTCTCTGTGTCCGGGGTCCAGCAGAGGCATTGAGGCTGGCCTTTCAGCAATGACGTGAGTGGCGCTGTGATGGTGCTGAAGTGTCGGATGAACCGGTGGTAGAAATTGGCAAAAGCTCTGGAGTTTCGTGGTGTTCTTTTGAACCGGCCACGACCTCACCGACTCCATCTTCAGCTCTTCCATCCTTACGCCCTCTGGAGTGATGTGGAATCTGAGGAAGGAGACTTTAGGGGTGTGAAACACATTTTTCCGTTTTAGCATATTGGTTATGTTTTTGGAGACGTAGCAGAACAGCACAGACATGGGCCACATGTTCCGAGTATGTTGGGGAGTAAATCAGAATGTCATCTATGTAAACCACTAAGTACATCCCCAACATATCCTGCATCATCTCATTCAAGAACGCCTGGAACACCGCAGTCACGCTGGCTAAGCCATACCGCATAACAAGATGTTCATTGTGGCCCGATGCATCTTCTACTCGCCTCCTTCCCGCATACGCACACGTTGTGGGGCGGCCGCAGCCCCCCATAGCTTTTGTTTTTGGCTACAGAAAGTGGGTAGATCTTGTTCCTAGGGGGCCCGGTCTCTGTTAGGATGTCCATAGTAAAATTGTGCCATTAACCTGGGGAACACCCTCAGTTCCTCAGAGCCACTGTCCCACAATGTCGTTGCTCATTCGAGGGCACGCCCAGTGAGAAGGGATATTATCACAGTTACCTTCTTGTAGTCGGATATCGGCTGGTCCCATGAAATACAACTCACATTGGAGAAGGAAACCGTGACAACACTCCGGAATGCCGTCATCCTTTTTGGGACAAATCTCTCCGGAGTTCCCTCTTCTGAGCGCGGCTAGACTCCACACGACCGATCGGAGGAGTCGCCGCCGATCCTGCAGGCTCAACAGGGCTCTCCTTCTTTGGCCATGTTGCCAGGTGACACATAATTTAGCCGAAAGCTGTAACTAAGTGGGTGATCTCTCCCTCCATGGCGCCTGGAGCTCCGGGGCTTGCCCAGGAGGCCCAGACTCTCCCCCATGCCCGCTCTGGCTCATCCCGGCACGTGGAGTGAGGGGGAAAAAGGAAAATATTGGAAAAACCTGAAAATGGTTGAAAAGGAAAAAAGGGAACAAACAAAATGGTGCCTCGGGTTGGACGGATTATTCTGTGATGTGCGAGTATGGCGAGTGCGTAAAAGGTGAGACAAAAAGAAAGGATAACCAAAAACCAGCCTTTAGACCTAAATAATTGCTTAGTCAAAAATAAAATAAAGCAGTTGAAATGCTAAAAAAACAGCCACCGTCCTCACTACATCTCATCAGATGGTATTGAACAGGTTTTAAACACAAACATTTCTATTTAAGCTACTGCATATTATCCGTAATTTTTCATAAACAAATGTTCCTGTGGGGATAAAGATTGTAATTGCAACAAGACTGAAAACATGCTACAAGTCTAATTCAGACACCACTTTGTTCTTAGAACAATATAACAGATATTTGAAGTCTGAAAACAAGAATGCCAGAATTGTGCATGGCTGTGTGTCACTGTAGAAGGCTATAGGCTATTTTGGATCTCATTATCTTTACTGTGTTTGTTTATTGGTAATGGAACTAGTAACTAAATAACCAAAATATAGAATGTGTCATGCCTTTATTAATGTGATATTTCTTTATACATTATACTGGGCTACTGCTGTTTGGCTATGTTTACATTATATCTTTCCATTCTCAGTTGCATCAGTATTCTAATTCAAATTGCTATTCAGTATTTTTGTTTGCATGAGTAACTCATCTACTTTCAGCATTTAGTTTGCATTATTTAGGTAAGACAACTGTGAGTAATGACTGTGGCAGCATTCACAAAGGCTTGTAATCTGTAAATTACCCAATATATGTAGTGGCCTATATTTATTGCAAATACTGGCCTGCTTCAGTGTGTACTGTCAATTGTGCAGATAGGCTAAACAGCAGAGCTGAGATTTAGCACCAGTCTGTCTGTTCCATATAGCAGTCAGTGATCTTGGCATTGGAGGTTGCAACCGGAGAAACTGCTGTACATCAGTGATAATGCTGCTGTAATGATGTCATAAAACATAGGCTAGACAGTTATGACAGTTGTCAGTAAATGGTAACCATCGTACAGGTCAGTTAATTGGCAAGGGCGTAACGTTAGCGTGCCTAGCACAAAATTAATTTTGATAAGTCAGTTGCCATGAGCAGACATGGCTTAGTGACCTTGATATTTTTGTTTCAAATGAAAGCATTATTTAAGAGCCTGAGTTAAGACTTGAGTGATTGGCATGTTCGTCCTCGAACCCTCAAAAATGTACACCCCTCACGTAACAGAATTAATCAGCCCCATGTTTTGGTCTCCATTGTGCATCTTGTGAGTGTTAATCTACAGCATTAACCCAGCTCATGGCCAATGGATATTTTTTCAGCTCCACGAGGTTCAACGGATGGATCGCCGACACAGCAAACAATGGAGAAACAGCCACAAATAACGACACCCATCATGTGCTTATCAGCCTGAGCAGGGATTACATGGGAAATGAATCATTAACACTATTGCCACTTGAATGCGGCTAAAGCGTGATTGGCAGGTTGAATACTTGAAGCAGGGAGGGAAGAGAGAGGGAGGTCCGGTGGTCCGATCATTATCGGATCAGAGCTTGGAAAACACAATCAAAAATACCGTCTTTGTGTGAGAGGAAATGATAGGGAAAAGCAGAGGGGATGAAAGAGAATCGGGGGGAAGGAAAGAAAGAGAGTGACGGAAACTGCAAGTTCAATTGGCCTTGCTGAATTTAACACATAGTGACACATGCTCCACGACACATCAGTGGATTCTGCTCCAACAGTATACCAGTTGCAGGTTAAGAATGTGATCCTACACTCATTTCCTATTTATAGTTCACACGTTTTCATATAAGAAAAAGGATTTTAGAGATGTATAGCATAGAAGCCCATCATGACCCTTGGCTCCCCTTTCTCTATGACACCAGGTAGATTTTAATGGCTTTATGGAAAATAGTGGGTGCACATTGGTGAAAGGGATTCTGGGTCATAGAGGGATTTGTTAACTTATTACAGAGTCTGGAACGTGGTCCTTATCGGCACCTGCCAAGTCTTTGCCGGACACAGTGGGATTGCAGTGACCCTGATGGAAGTAATGGATATTAGGAAATCTGCCCGCTGCGATCGAGGGGAATTGCAGGGGAAAGGCACTGGCAGAGAGGAGAGATGGATTGAGCCTCAAGGACACAGCGCCATAGCAGAAAGGCTTCTCCTTTAAAAAATGGGAGGAACATTGGAAAATGCTGTACTTGTGCATTGTAAACTAGGTACTTTGTCACCCCGCTGGACAAGAACTGCAATGGGTACAAACAGAATCGTTCACGTGTCTTTAAATATGACTGGAAGCAAAATGCAGAGGAATATTCATTGGTTGTTAATGTATGAAACTGCCATGGACACTAAAGCAATCCTAATTGTGAATGCTAACACGATACCAAGCCCTAATGATCAAATAGCCTACGAAATGACTGAGCTAAAAGTTATAAATTCCACCATGAATAACCGTAGTTAAGCTGATCATCAACAATGTCCACATGAGTTGTGCATATATAATATCCATTAATATTAGTCCACAAAATTAATTAACATATGCCATTGCTGCAGTAATATTATTTACCTGCAGTTGCAAACCAGCTCAAATTATCACCTAGCATTTGTAGAATACTTTATAAAACACTTATGGTGAGGAATGACAGTTCATACTGTAAAAATACATTCTATCTCTGCACCTGTCCCGTCTAAATGAAGACAGAGCACAAGTGGTGACAATGCACAACTCACATTTACTGTTAAAGACATTGGAGCTGAGAACTGCTCTCTGTGGGGTGTTTTATTATCTTGGTTTGCCCTTTGCAAGGTCTCCTCCTTAAATAATGCAACTAAATTGCAGTGTGATAGGGTATCAAGACAGCGTTGAAATAATTTGAAAACAAATAAGTGTCAAATTACTCTCTTTTAATTCAAGGTAGCATTCTGAAATGTTAATATGGCTAAATAAATCAAATGCAACATGGGCATTCTTCCTGAGCATGTCACAGTTACTATAGCTTTGGATTCTGATCTTAATTGTAAAGCTTTTCATAAAATCTATCTTTCACTCAAATCTTAAAGCCAGACACGGTAATGCCATCCCTGACAGAATGTCAGAAAAAAAGTAAAAAGATAATGTGACAGAGAATATTAATAAAATATGTCCAGGGGGAAATAAAGTTATGCTTATAGATGGGTCTGTCACAATGCATGATGCATAAATCTTGATTTAGGATTGGCACCATAATGACATTTGGCTGGCATAAATACAGTTCTGCAAATAAAAATGCCATTTCACAATTCCAAAAGAGCTGGGTTGGTGCAATACTGAATGCTCTTTCAATGTAGCCAGCATTATCAGTTTATTTGTGGTAATAACACCAGCAGTGGCTAAAGTTAGCCCAAGCTACAATAGCGGTGACTATTTACCATTATATGAGTCTCTCCTAGAGCCCCATATTTAAAAGCTGGACAAGAGCTCACCCTTCAGTGTTTTATTACATTGTTTGTTTTATTACATTATGTTAAAAGGACCACTTCAGGTTTCACAATAACATTATTGTATTTTGTAGTTTAATTATATTGTATACAAAGCTCAAGGAGCAGAGGCAAAAAGGGAGGGAAACGCATGACATGTATGAAAAACGATAGAACAAAAATACTTTGTCTTGTAAGAGAGAAAGAAATTAATCAAGAGTAAATAGCTAAGTTAGGGAGTAAAGACTCCCTAAATATAATTATTATCCTCATTCAATTTATAACTGCCGCGGAAGAAATAGGCCATATTTCTTTACTCATGCTGTTAATTAAATGCAGTAAGAGCAAAAGATTGAGAAACAATGTGTGCGTGATCAATCATGAGTCTGTCTCTAGTCTTCAGTCCTGACAATTTGTTTGTTTGTCACCTCCAAATGCCCTCTTCCGCTGAATTACAGTGATAATAAACACATTCCTGTTTCATAATGTGCTCTTCAATCTCCTCTTCCCTCTCCATGTCATACGCAGCCAGAGCTCCAGGCAGCTCCAGACATGGCCCTGTGTCTATTAATCACCGGCTCAGCTTGGCTCACAACACCATATCAGATAAGACAGCCTGTCGTCACACAGGTGGAAGTAATAGTCAGGATGTGGCGGCGTCCGATAGGGGCTTGTCCGACTACAGAGATCTCGACTGACAATGACCTGCGTGGCTCTAAAAACAGAGAGCCACTGTCAGGCCTTTGACTGATAACAGCTTGAGTGAAAAGGGTGAGTAGGGTGTGAGGTAAGACGCCCAGGTACAGAGACTGTCAGACTCAGATGAATCAGGTTCCCCATTTGGGATAGGCACGAAGTACAAGCATTAATGGTTTGAATAGAAATGCCATACTATATGAGGTAATTCATGGGATTAATTATGGTGTACATATTAGGACAATGTGATGTTTTGAATGGATTTTCCGATGGATTCTTTGTTTCTTATCTCTTTCTCTTTGTGTCTGTCACTTGTTTTATTGATGAAACAAAGTCAGTTATTACTTTTCTCCCCCACTCTATTTACCCTTAACTCATCTGTGCAGACTTCATTGTTTTAATTTCATGCTAGACATGGTCTTATGTTTTGGGGTAAATCTGAAGTATATTTAAAAGGGAAATGCATTTTAAATGGAAGGAAAGCAATTTTTGTGTTTAGTACACATTTTTAATCAATCAAACATTGCTTTTGGTACAGAATATTTCTTCTGGAGAATATTCAAATAAGGAGACGGCGAGCTTAAACGAATGTGACTCCTTGATGTTTTGGAACGTTTCATCTGTGGACTGGAGACAAAATTTCACATTTGCATGCTTGCTGCAACCACCCACTCCATACATCAAGCCAGTGGGTGATCAAAAGTTTTTTTAATAGGGATACTGCACCAGAGGGGAGTTTAATTACAATCCTAAAATACTACAAATGATGGTGGTGCTAAGAGGGGGTGCACACTCGGGGAAGGCTCAGGCTGAGCTTGGATATATTCGGAGTTCATCGAGTTGCTGCCTTATTTGTGTTAGGGAGTTTAGAAGACAGGCAGGAGCTTAGAGACATGGATCAATAAGGTTTTTTAGGTCTGAAAATGAAGCAATGCCAGGGTCCCCAATGCCAATGAATCTGCTTATCTGTGTCTAGCAAGCTACACTAGGCCAGATCACGTGACACCACCTGTAGATCAGTGATATTGAGTGCCAGACTAAACACCCTAGATTTCAACCCCTCGACCTTGAGTCAGCAGACTTGAAATGTTCAATGCACGGAAATGTACGCCTACAGGAGCACTAGTATAGGGCTTTAGAGGCCATCCTTGGGTTAGAAATTTAACTGTACATAAACAATCCAAATAAGGTACATTTACATGGAAAATACATCCACTACGCACATTACATCCACTGCTTACATTTAGAATTCAAGCTAACAGTCATCATGCTATTGGTTATTTTCATATCTGTATGGACGTGATTGTATGACTGTGTCTGTGTGGGTGTGTGTCTAGCAACTGGATGAATATGATAGTAGCATAGATGTGCTCACAGCATGGAGCAGGCAACACTAAGCTGACAGGTTTTAATCATTGCTTCAACACAGCACTGTCAAGTCTACCTCCAACAGACGTTACTTACCATAAACTAGTGCGATGCAATATGTAGTAACAAATGACCTATTTGGAATGCATACACTTCCCCCAACCTCTTTATGGGGTGCGTTACTTGCAGTTGTATTCTTTGAGGTTTTAGCATTGTTAAAGCACCTGGCAAGGAGTGATAAGCAATGTGAACATGTGCCCTGATATTCTGTTATCACACTGACATCCTCACAACATCCCAGTGCCAGCGTCAAGCACGATACAGTGAGCGTAGTATTAGTAGCATGCTACAACCTGATGCCTTTTGTTGAAGGATATGACACATTTGCTAACGGCAGGCCGACAACAGGCTGACAATGATAAGTCAGTGCTATCACTCTAAAATAGATTTTAGTAAACAATGCCGTGTACATACCAGGATACCTTCAAATTTGCTGTTGGTTTCACTCTTGTCTACTTCTGACGCTGGGGCAGTCTTAATTATATGGACAAAGTAACAGTAGGAGTGCAGCAAGGTCCCTCTAAAGTGAAAGCTGTAGTAGATGTGCAGTGTGGTGGATTGGCGGGTGGATGACTGACAGGTTGACACCCGTCAGCCACGGTATTGGAGCACGTGCAAATCCACCGGCCCGGCCCGTCTGACATCTCGTAACGTTAATGGAAGCGCAGCATTGAGTGTTTGACCTGAACTGATGACCTTCGATTTGTCAAGATTTGCTCTGATCTTGGAAACATCCCTTACATACAGTGCCTTGCAAAAGTTTGATGACCAACTCTCGCATTTTACTGAATAACCAAGGGTACATAGACTTTTTGTTCTGTGTTGATATTTTATTTTAACACAGACAATCAAAATAAATGATGGTATGTTGACATTGGTTTATGGTTGGAAAATGTTTCCGTTTGAATTTTTCTTACAAATATGTTGCTTGCATATAAAAATGTAGACCAAAGAGCATTCAGCAGAAGTTAGATATAAAGTACAGTTGTGCTTTTATGTAAGGATAGTGATCATATGAAGCCATTATCACAAAGATGTTTGTCTCCTTATCATAATGATAACGGAAATAGCCCAAATGGCCCTGATCAAAAGTGTACAGGCCTTGTTACAGACACACAAGGTGACATACACAGGTGAAAATGGCAATTAAAGCTGAATTTCCTGTGGCTTTTTAAATTGCAATTAGTGTCTGTGTATAAATAGTCAATGAGTTTGTTAGCTCTCAAGTGGATGCACTGAGCAGGCTAGATACTGAGCCATGGGGAGCAGAAAAGAACCTGCGTAACAAGGTAATTTAACTTTATTAATGGGAAAGGATATAAAAAAATATCCAAAGCCTTGCAAATGCCAGACAGTACTGTTCAACCATTTATGAAGAAGTGGAACATTCATGGATGTCTTGATATCAAGCCAAGGTCAGGTAGACCAAGAAAGAGTTCAGCCAAAACTGCCAGTACAATTGTTACAAAGAAAAACCCATGGGTAACCCCAGGAGAAATTCAATACGACGATACTTGAACAAAAATTTGCTTCATGGTAAAGTTGCCAGAAAGAAGCGTTTACTGCACCAATGCCACAAAAAAGCCTGGTTACAATATGCCAGACTTTGACACACCTCACAGCCTCTGTCACACTGTAATTTGAAGAGACAAAACCAAAATAGAGCTTTATGGTCACAACCATAAGTGCTATGTTTGGAGGGGTAGAACAAGGCCTAGAATGAACAGAATACCATCCCCACTGTGAAGCGTGGTGGTGGCTCACTGATGTTTTGGGGGTGTGTGAGCTCTAAAGGCACTGGGAATCTAGTGAACATGTATGGCAAGATAAATGCAGCATGTTACCAGAAAATACTGGCAGACAATTTGCATTCATCTGCATGAAAGCTGCGCATGGGACGCTCTTGGACATTCCAGTACGTCAATGACCCTAAGCACAAGGCCAAGTTGACCCTCCAGTGGTTACAGCAGAAAAGGTGATGGTTCTGGAGTGGCCATATCAAAGAGATCTCAAACGTGTGGTTCATGCAAGACGACCAAAGGCATGACCTAGAGGCATTTTGCCAAGACAAATGGGCAGCCATACCACCTGCAAGAATTTGAGGCCTCATAGACAACTATTACAAAAGATTGCACACTCTCATTAATGATAAAGGGGGCAATACACAGTATTAAGAACTAAGGAAATTCTGACTTTTGAACAGGGGTCAGTTCATTTTTTTCTTTATTGCCATGTTTGTTTTATAATTGTGCCATTCTGTTATGACCTACAGTTGAATGTGAATTCCATAAGAAATAAAAGACATGCTTACTCATGTTTTCTTTTACTAATTGTACAAAATATACAGCTCCGGAAAGAAAATTAAGAGACCACTGCAACACAGAAGCGTTCAATTTGCAGTGGTCTCTTATTTTTAACTCTTCTGTTCCTTCCTTTTTGACTTTTTTGAAAGGAAAGAAAAATTTGCTGTGGTCTCTTAATTTATGCAAACTTTTGAACACAACTGTAATACAAATGAATAGAGTAAAGGGTTCAAAATAACATCTAATTGTTTGGATATCCAGGTGGACACAATTGGATCCATCATCAGGTTGTAGAAGCTGCATCATATCACCCAGCCACTGCCAAGATTCCTCAATACTCAGCACTCGAACAAGAGTTATAAAAGAAGCAGTAGAAAGGCCACAGAAAGACCAGTAATCACTTTGAAGGCGGTAGAGTGTTCAGTGGCTGGGAGAAGCACTGATAATCATATTAAGAGCTCTGCATAAAAGTGTCTGTGTTGGAAGGTGGCAAGAAAGTATCCATTACTCAAAAAGTACAAACTGAAAGCATGAGCATGCTACAGTACTCAAAAACTATGCTACAGTATGAGTGGCACAAACATAACACCTTGCCTCAACCATCCCGAAAGCGAAATATAGTAGTGGCTTGAGTTGCTGGCCTTCTAGGCAGAATTGCAACAAAAAAGCCATAGCTCAGACTGGCCAACAAAAAGAAAATAATAATATGGTCAAAAGAACACAGACACCAGCCAGAGAAAGAACTCTTCCTAGAAAGCCAGCATCCAGGAGTCGCCCCTTCACTGTTGATGTTGAGACTAGTGTTTTGCGGATACTATTTAATGAAGCTGCCAGTTGAGGCAATAAGATATATTTGCAGAGCGCAAGTCGGGGGCAATAGTGAATATAGGGGTTCCTGAGTAGTAAGTTACCCCCACTGATGTTTGCCATTGGTCATTTTTGGGGACATCCTGGTTTGACACACGGTTGGACATTAGGTGTCATGTATGGGTATGATATCATTATGTTGAATGTACTAATGGAGGAAGAAGAGTTAAATAACGTCCAAACTTTATCTCAAAGTCCGTGTGATTTCATTTGATATCTTTTGTCAAGATATAACACTAGGGGTCAAGCACTTCAAGCATAGATATAGAAAACAGTATTTGCTTCGGCTACTGAAAAAAACCTCTAGTCTGATTATGCTTGTACCAATTAAGTAAAAGTACTTTTTTCCAAGACCATTTGCAGTGACTGAAATACCATTTAATTGTATTTTGTTTCAGGGTAAAAATATTTGGAGAACATACAACTGAAATATATTCATTTGAAGACTGAAGTGCCTCTACATTTTTCTTTTAAATATTTTGGTTACGGTCAAGAATGAGACACTGGTGTTTTAAGAAGCTGCTGAGTGCAGTTATAATGCAGCTACATGCATACATACACATGCACAGTCATACTCACTATGCCTGCCATGGTTGGTTTTTGTTTCAGTAGCCATTGGTTATATTTGATAGAGGGCCATCATTAGGAGATTGATGGTTGAGAATGCTGCTTAGTTCATAGGAATGTAATTCAGGACAGCAAAACACAAAACCATGTTTTTCTTTGATTTTCTGCCAGATAATATTCTACAAAATAGCTCATAGTCATGAAGATACATTCTGTGTCCAACACATCCCATCTGTTGTTATGTTGCACACCTACTGACAAATGTTTTTTTTTGTCTCTGTGTTCCAGCACTTTAATTTTAAATGAAACGGTGACTATGGGGTTAAAGGGCAGTCTGTCAGCTTTAATTTGCATGAACCAATTACAAATTACACTTACGGTGCCAAAGGTATTTGGACAGATTTTCATCAATATTCAATTATGTAGTAATGTTTAGTACTTGGTTGCATATTCTGTGCATGCAATTTCCCTGAAATCTGGAGACACTAGGTATCTCCAAATAGTTACACATATTTGGAGAACTAATCTTTCCTTTTCAGTATTGACAGGGTAACCTAATTTTAGAAACAACACTTGCCAAAAATTATATATGCAATGATTATTATTAAATCAACATGAATAAAATTCAAGTACACTCTTAGGTTATATAGGTGCTGTTGCCCGCTTAGCCTGAAAGAACTTTATGTACCCATCACTTGTAACTGTCTATAAGTCCCTTACATCCTCTTGGTGGAATTTTTGCCTACTCTTCTTATGTCATGTTTGAAGGCTTTCTTGCATGTATGGCCGCTTTAAGTCCATCACAGAATTTTTATAGGATTGAGATCTAAGCCTTCCATATATCTCCATTTCATCTTTTTGAGACAGCTTTGCATGAGTGTTTTGGACTGCTCAATTGCAAGATCCATGTTTGGTTCAGCTTTTTGACAGGTCTCATACTCTCCTCAAGAATTCTCTGGTACAATATGAGCAAAACAGACCCAAAAAATGATGCCAACACCTGCTTACGGTTGGTATGAGGTCATCCTCTCAAAGGCAGTGTTTCTTTTTGCCCCGCTCAACAACATTCACCCCACAGCATGAAACATTCAACCCATGAACACAGCATGAACAAACCCCATCTAAGATGAATGTCTGTGTTCATTGTTCCAGCATCGACAGTTGGAGCTGACCTCTTTGGACCGTTCAGTATGCAAGTAGGTAGTAATGATGGAGTCAGTGTTATAGAACCGATATTCAACTCACTGCTGATACTTTAATCACTTTCAAAACAAAATATAAATAAAATGAAATGCCAATTACAAATTAATATGGGTCGTGGCTGGGTCTTCCAGCATGACAACGACCCAAAACACACAGCCAGGGCAACTAAGGAGTGGCTCCGTAAGAAGCATCACAAGGTCCTGGAGTGGCCTAGCCAGTCTCCAGAACTGAACCCAATAGAAAATCTTTGGAGGGACCTTAAAGTCCGAATTGCCCAGTGACAGCCCGAAACCTGAAGGATCTGGAGAAGGTCTGTATGGAGGAGTGGGCCAAAATCCCTGCTGCAGTGTGTGCAAACCTGGTCAAGAACTACAGGAAACAAATTCTCTGTAATTGCAAACAAAGGTTTCTGTACTAAATATTAAGTTCTGCTTTTCTGATGTATCAAATACTTATGTCATGCAATAAAAAGCAAATTAATGTGATTTTCTGGATTTATGTTTTAGATTCCGTCACTCTTAGTTGAAGAGTACCTCTGATAAAAATTACAGACTTCTACATGCTTTGTAAGTGGGAAAACCTGCAAAATCGGCAGTGTCTCAAATACTTGTTCTCCCCACTGTATGTAGTTAGCCAAGTCTGCAGAATCTATTTAAGCTAATACCTCCCCAATTTTGAAAAGCCTGCATTTGATGGTGGGAACAGGCCTTCCTTCAGGCTTTGGCCTTTACAAAGACAGAAAAAATTGTTGGCTATCCTTCAATTTCAACAAATAGGAACATAGTTGAGACATGTCCAATGGTTCAATTGAAAAAAGACCAAAATCTGTACCCTTCCACTAATGTGAAACATCTCCAATCACTCATAATTATGTAGAGTGACAAACAAAACACTAAAAAGTGTTTTACAACAGATTTTCCCTTGAAATATTCCCATGATTGAAGATTACAGAAACTACTGATGTTTTGTTTTTACATTAAGAATAGATTACCCTGCTGCCATGTAGTGCTCATTAATAAAATTAAAACTGGCCTACAAGTTAAAATAGTGTAGTTTTCATATTTGCAGCATTTTGAATTTGAGGAACATTACTCTAATCTAAAGTAAAATTCCTGAATGAGTGAAAGGTTGAGTGATGTTACGAGTGTAATGGGTAAAGATGTTGTGAGGGATATTTTTCTAATATACAGTTAGAATTTTGGTCACAGAAGATGGAGCATTTATAATAGAGAATAATAATTAAACTTTATTTATTTATAATAGAAGGGAGAATGTGCAACTTCAGTACATACATAAAAATGTAAAAGAAACAGACTGGAAGCATATTATATTTTGACAATAATTAAGTGGAACTACAATTTTTCACATCAATATTTGGAGTCTGGATGAAACTAATGAAATAAATATGTAGAACCTTGAGTTTTTTGTTTAAGAATCAAATTAAGGCTCAATATAATATTTTATGAATAGTTATAATTTTTCAGTTGGGAACTCTTGCGATGTTGCCCTCTGGAGTGATCAGAAAACAGAAAAACATGCACAAACAATTAACTTTAAGGTTATTCAAGGGACAACGATCAATAACGTTCCTGTAACTCCTACTTAATCTCCATGATGAGGTTCATTGCCCCAATTAATCATGTCTTAGTAGCAAGTGCTGGGCCTGGCCTCCCAACGCAGAGGCAAGCAGAAAGGGCTGGCCTTCATCACTTCTCTCCTCTGCCTAGGTCACATGGGCCCCAACCGGTCTACACCAAAATTAAACAGGTATTCTAAATCATGTTCTGGGCCCAGACTCACAAAACTTAAGACTAACCTTATTATAAAACAAGAAAGGAACCAGGCTGCCCAGTTTTCCGGCCCACGATTAGAAGGAATGAATATTGTTGCCCCTGGCTGGATTTGATCTGCGATGTGTCAGACTGTGTCTTTAACCACTACGCTGTTGCATGTGATATGTGTGTAGAGATGTGGTGTCTGTTTAATTCTGTATTGTCAAACCAATTAGTTGAAACTCCACAGATCTTGAAACTAGTTCCTTACATTAGTTAACATCCAAACCAACAACAGGTTTAACAGGATCGCTACACTACATTCAATGTGTTAAATTAGAAAGAGATAACTGTACATGGTTTCACTATGCTATGTGAACTACGCTATGTAAATCGAAATCAAGAGGAATGTGTTCGTTGTCGGTGCACTTCGTCCATCGCAATATAACCATAAACAGTTTTACTTTAGGCTTACTATAATGTAGCTACTGAAGCTTTTAGTCAGTAAAGTTTTAGTCTAACTATGCAGTACCTATGATGAAAACAATGACTCCAATCAAACCATGGCAGGTTTGTTTCTTTAGATAACAATGACTCCAATCACACCATGGCTGTTTTGTTTCTTTAGAAAACAATGACTCCAATCACGCCATGGCTGGTTCTTTTCTTTATAAAACAATGACTCCAATCACACCATGGCTGGTTCGTTTCTTTATAAAACAATGACTCCAATCACACCATGGCTGGTTCGTTTCTTTATAAAACAATGACTCCAATCACACCATGGCTGTTTTGTTTCTTTAGAAAACAATGACTCCAATCACGCCATGGCTGGTTCGTTTCTTTATAAAACAATGACTCCAATCAGGCCATGGCTGGTTCTTTTCTTTATAAAACAATGACTCCAATCACACCATGGCTGGTTCGTTTCTTTATAAAACAATGACTCCAATCACACCATGGCTGGTTCGTTTCTTTATAAAACAATGACTCCAATCACACCATGGCTGTTTTGTTTCTTTAGAAAACAATGACTCCAATCACGCCATGGCTGGTTCGTTTCTTTATAAAACAATGACTCCAATCAGGCCATGGCTGGTTCTTTTCTTTATAAAACAATGACTCCAATCATGCCATGGCTGGTTCGTTTCTTTATAAAACAATGACTCCAATCACACCATGGCTGGTTCTTTTCTTTATAAAACAATGACTCCAATCATGCCATGGCTGGTTCGTTTCTTTATAAAACAATGACTCCAATCACACTATGGCTGGTTCTTTTCTTTATAAAACAATGACTCCAATCATGCCATGGCTGGTTCTTTTCTTTATAAAACAATGACTCCAATCAGGCCATGGCTGGTTCTTTTCTTTATAAAACAATGACTCCAATCACACCATGGCTGGTTCGTTTCTTTATAAAACAATGACTCCAATCACACCATGGCTGGTTCGTTTCTTTATAAAACAATGACTCCAATCACACCATGGCTGTTTTGTTTCTTTAGAAAACAATGACTCCAATCACACTATGGCTGGTTCTTTTCTTTATAAAACAATGACTCCAATCATGCCATGGCTGGTTCTTTTCTTTATAAAACAATGACTCCAATCATGCCATGGCTGGTTCTTTTCATTATAAAACAATGACTCCAATCATGCCATGGCTGGTTAGTTTCTTTATAAAACAATGATTCCAATCACACCATGGCTTACATGACTTACTCTTCTTGGCCAGCTCCACTTACACAGTTCGGCAAAAAGTACATTAATAAGCTGTTTAGGAATGAGAGTCCTATTACAATCCTTTCATGAGGCAAAATGCAGTGGGGCAAAAAAGTATTTAGTCAGCCACCAATTGTGCAAGTTCTCCCACTTAAAAAGATGAGAGAGGCCTGTAATTTTCATCATAGGTGCACTTCAACTATGAGAGACAAAATGAGCAAAACATCCTGAAAATCACATTTTTAATGAATTATTTTTAATGAATGTATTGGTCAATTATGGTGGAAAATAAGTATTTGGTCAATAACAAAAGTTCATCTCAATACTTTGTTATATACCCTTTGTTGGCAATGACAGAGGTCAAATGTTTTCTGTAAGTCTTCACAAGGTTTTCACACACTGTTGCTGATATTTTGGCCCATTCCTCCATTCTCCTCTAGGGCAGTGGTGTTTTGGGTCTGTCGCTGGGCAACAGACTTTTAACTCCCTCTAAAGATTTTCTATGGGGTGAGATCTGGTGATTGGCTAGGCCACTCCAGGACCTTGAAATGCTTCTTACGTGTGTTTGGGATCATTGTCATGCTGAAAGACCCAGCCACGTTTAATCTTCAGTGCCCTTGCTGATGGAAGAAGGTTTTCACTCAAAAGCTCACGATACATGGCCCCATTCATTCTTTCCTTTACATGGATCAGTCGTCCTGGTCCCTTTGCAGAAAAACAGCCCCAAAGCATGATGTTTCCACCCCCATGCTTCACAGTAGGTATGGTGTTCTTTGGATGCAACTCAGCATTCTTTCTCCTCCAAACACGACGAGTTGAGTTTTTACCAAAAAGTTATATTTTGGTTTCATCTGACCACATGACATTCTCCCAATCCTCTTCTGGACCATCCAAATGCTCTCTAGCAAACCTCAGATGGGCCTGGACATGTACTGGCTTAAGCAGGGGGACACGTCTGGCACTGCAGGATTTGAGTCCCTGGCGGCGTAGTGTGTTACTGACAGTAACCTTTGTTACTTTGGTCCCAGCTCTCTGCAGGTCATTCACTAGGTCCCCCCGTGTGTTTCTGGGATTTTTGCTCACCGTTATTGTGATCATTTTGACCCCACGTGGTGAGATCTTGCGTGGAGGCCTGGATCGAGGGAGATTATCAGTGGTCTTTCATGTCTTCCATTTTCTTATAATTGCTCCCACAGTTGATTTCTTCACACCAAGCTGCTTCCCTATTACAGATTCAGTCTTCTCAGCCCCGTGCAGGTATACAATTTTGTTTCTGGTGTCCTTTGAAAGCTCTTTGGTCTTGGCCATAGTGGAGTTTGGAGTGTGACTGTTTGAGGTTGTGGACAGTTGTCTTTTATACTGATAACTGATAAGTTCAAAAAGGTGCCATTAATACAGGTAACAAGTGGAGGAAAGAGGAGTCTCTTAAAGAAGAAGTTACAGGTCTGTGAAAGCCAGAAATCTTGCTTGTTTGTAGGTGACCAAATACTTATTTTACAGAGGAATTTACCAATGAATTCATAAAATTTTTGATTTTCTGGATTTTATTTTCTCAATTTGTCTCTCATCAATCAATCAATCAATCAATCAATCAATCAATCAATCAAATGTATTTATAAAGCCCTTTTTACAGCAGTTGTCACAGAGTGCTTTACAGAGACACCCGGCCTTAAACCCCAAGGAGCAAACAACAGTAGTGTTGGATTTCTCATAGTTGAAGTGTACCTATGATGAAAATTACAGGCCTCTCTCACATTTTTAAGAGGGAGAACTTGCACAATTGGTGGTTGACTAAATACTTTTTTGCCCCACTGTAAGCATTTTTGGTAACTACTGTAGAGTTTCCTTCCTTAACTATGGGGACAGCCATTTTGTTTTCTGTTGGCTCTATGAAGTCAGTAAGCGGCAAGGAAGCCATTATGGATTATTATTGGAAAATCATTACAAATAACGAAAACACTGGTGAGCTTAGCAGTTGCAAATGACCTGATAGGTCAAGGAAGACGTCGGCTGAGGATAAACAAAGAATACTCATCAAAATGAATATAACAAAAGGCTGCCCAACAGATCAGGTACACCCTCCCAGCCATAAGAATGGATGTGTCAGCCTACCAGCCATGAGAATGGATGTGTCAGCCTACCAGCCATGAGAATGTATGTGTCAGCCTACCAGCCACCAGCTACATATTCTGCACTCCAAGCAGGTTAGCCTGAAAACCGGGATGGCACCTGATAAAAAAAGCACCTGATAGAGCCCGCACAGTTGATGAGACAAATATTCAAAAATATATTCTAGTTTAATGGCAAGAAGACAATGTGGGGAAAACAAGGAACTGGTTGAGGTGGTGTTGAGCATGTATGGCTTGTCTTCATTGATGATGTGAGTGGACAGCAGCATTAAAACACATTCTGAACTGTAGAGAAACATATTGTCCCCTGTAACAACATTTACAAGTCAATGAAGCCATCATATGGAAAATCAACAACTCCAAATATATTGCCATAACAACTAGAGTTTTTAAGGACAACAACTGGAAAGATACATATTATTGTCCAATCATACAAGCATTTAGATTGCCTTTTAGCATGAGAATTAGGGCAAAAAGACCCAGAAACAAATATCTAAAGATAGCTGTAATACAGGCTTGGTAGAGCCTCACCAAATTATATATACCCAGCATCTCGTCGGTTCTGTGAGTCACAGACTTCACGCAGTTAAAATTCAAAACTTTATAAAACAAAATCAAAACAAACATAATGTCCTAATAATTACAGAGAGCACATTATGTTAACCAACTGTGATTAATGAAAAATGAAGAACCTATACAGTCTCCATTAAAACATAACCAAAATACAATAATAAAATATTCACATATTGGCAAACTTTGCTAACATCCTGAAGACCAACTTTTTCTACAACAACAACTACATAGAAGATGAAAGAACATTTGATAATGCTGAATGTTTGTATTCTATAACGAAGACTTTCCTTTTCAGTAAAGCTTATTTAAATATGATGTATTAATCAGCCAAAAACAATGCTGGATCCTTTGATTAGCAAATCCACAAAAATACCCCATTTATCTATACACAGTTTTGGTAGCACTGAGCTAATAACTTATCTCTAACAGACACATTTCATTAAGACGGAAACCATGGGGTCCAGGATATTGTGTTTCATGTGTATTCAAAATGTTTCAATGTTCCTGGGGGAAGATAAATTCACGTCAGTTAAGATTAGCAAGCAAACGACCATTCGTCTGATGTCTTAAGATCCAGTATCTCCACAACTAGGAGGGCCAGATTGGAAAAAAGTGATACCACCTCTATTCACCTCCTTTAAGCCTTTCCTCAGGGCATCACAAATGGAGACTCAATTGTTCCAAATCTTTTGCGATCTATAGAGGAGAAACAAGCCAAGGAGGGGGAGCTAGCGGATGGGGAGGAGAAGGAGGAAGAGGACGCAAGACTTATTATATGATGAATGATTCCGTTACATTTAGAAAACTATTGATTCTGTCCCTCTCTCTAATAGAAGGTGATGATCGAATAGAGGTGAATCCATTACCAGGGAAGAAGGGAGGGGGGTTGCATGGGCTAAGGAGGAAGGCTAATGCGTGTCCTTTTTCATTTGTCACCGCTAACGCTATGCACCTGGAGGAGAAGAGGAGTGTTGTGGCATAAGGCGTCGCTCCTGTCCTGTGCCCTGGAGGTGGAGAACGAAGAGAATTGTCTATTAATCTCAACTGGACCCCAAAGGGCAAAGAAACTCAACCATGCTGGATCCTCCCTGCCTCCTGCAAGAGTATTCTCTAGCTCAGAACAAAAAACAAGGAACCAAGACAACACAGAACAAAGCAGCCGTCTTAAGAGACCCAGAGAGAAAGCCGGCCTGTGTCCCCCCTTTGAGGGAGTGCTCTCTTAGCCAGGAGCATTGAAACGGTGACCCCAGGGCAATCGATAACTCCTTAGGAAGGCTGGGTGGCTTACTGAGCAAACAAGCACCTCTCAAAACATGATATAGAGTAGTGCTGTGCCATATATAGTATGCCTTAGTCCATATGTAGGTCTATCATGCTTCAGATCTCACTTGGCATAACACTAATTATTTGTGGCAATGGAGAGTTGAGAATGTAATGTGTGCTATACTAGAACAATTGAGTGGGGAATCACAATTCAGAAGTTTAGACAATAATACATTTATATGAACAGAACATTTTTACTTCCATGTTATTTACTACCCATGTAAGGATTCTTCATTATGTAGTATATACATTCAAATGGTTATCCTATGTATCAAATAAATCCTGTGACTTGTACTGTAAGTGCCTTAAAGGATGTCATTTGAATACTATTAGTTGCTGTTCTTTACACACGTCTTTATGTTTATGGGATTAATGTAAAGCATTAGTTGTTTAGGCTTGGTAGATGATTTAAACAGACACTACCAGTGAAGGCATAGAATGTGTCCACAGATAAGGTCATAGGCTAAGTTGTCATAAAACATCCCCCAAATCCACATTTTGGTTAATAACAGAAATCTATCTTTACATTTCAGAGAATCTGCTATCTCTGATACTTGTAATAGAATCGTATACTCTCTTTACTTATTAAATTACTTATTAAGTTCTATTAATGTGTTGACTCTTTGGACTCATCGTATAAAATGGGTGTTGACATCTCTTCCACCAGTGGACACTCGGATCAGGCTACGCTGGCCGTCATTGTCTATTGACATTGTGCTTTAATGTGGATACTCTGCAAACAATACAAAGTTTTTTGAGTTTGATAGATCAGTACTGAGAGCCAACTGGCTGAGCTTTGTGTTTACATGTTGGACACACTGGGTTATGATCATTGGATCAATATGCTATTATTGTTCAATTACGCATAAACACTGCAGTCCGGTAAGAAAACGTCCCAAGGGTGAAAACATGACACAGGAACAAAGTTGAGGGTCAGTGACAACCTGGTTAAGGACCTTAGAAACAAGCCAAGCTCTCTTCTGTCATTTTGTGTGTGGGAGAAATAGAGAGCATAAAGACACCTTTTTTCTACAATGGCATTTTCCATTCCCATTGCCATTCGTATAGAGGGTTGTGCAATTGTACTTTATATTATAGTCTTGTAACAGAAGATTGCATAGGCTTTGGGGAATTCTGAGGGCCTTGTATGGAAGAATAGTACTGTACCAATGGCCACTTTTAACATGTGAAGATTTCTCATTTAGAGTCCAAACCACTGTACTCTAGAAATTGAAATCTCCTATGTTTCTTATGACTCTAGCTTGAAAGAGAATAAGGAACAGAAGTAAAAGAAATAATAAATAAAATGAAAAATGAAAAATAAAAAGACATTATCAACTACGTATACGAACACATTTATTTTTACAGAAGCACTATGATTATCTCAATATTTATATTTCCATCAAATGATCAACTAAAAAGAAGTACCATAATGATCTCTAAGATGATGAACTATACAATCATAACTGTTGTTTGCAAATGTTCATAATTAATATGGAACATTTCGTTTTATGTTTGACTTAAGGGGCTATGTTAAAAGAGCGTAGAGAAAACAAGTCTGCATGCCGTCGCTTGGAGTTCATTTGTCATCTGATTCATCTGAATCATTATTATCATCACTGTTGTTCCTTTTTCCAGAGTCTAATTCAACATTCTCTGGCTTTGTACAGCCTCGTCTTCTCTCTTTATCTTAACATGCAGCCGTTTGCTCAAGGGGGTAGTATTTTTAGCATGCAGGAAATGTATGCAGCTTATTTACTGCCATCATATCATCACAGCTGTCAAGAAGCATCTTTTGCCAACTAAACCTTGCACATATCTATGTACTCATAATTGATTCTCTATTATATTGTCAGTGCAATGCCGCTGAGATAACTGAGCTGCTGTGTGGATGGCATGCAACCCTCAGCCAGGTTTGATAGACTGTCATGTCTTATCACAACTTCGAAACACTAAGTGTAAGAGTGAAAAACTGTGGGAAATAGACACTCTGGTTGCTGGTCCTGTGTGTTCCCATGCTAAACAATATACAAAGCCCAGTGTACAAAAAACATGACTTTAGGTTGTCAAATATGTAGGTGGATGTATGATTGTAACAGTAAACAATAATGATTCCACAATGAGCAAAAAAAATGCCTACTACTAAATGTGGAATATCCCTCTGGTCTGTTTTTGGATTTGACTGGTATTTTTTTATACTGGACATTAGATAAGGTCCATGGCCACTACCCCAGACAGATGAGATCCGTGGAAATCACCAAACAAGTCAGGTCCATGTACAGGTCTATGGACATCACCTGAGAAAATAATGTTCATGGATATGACCCTAGTCAGATTACATCCATTGGACATCACCCAGATGTACAAGGTCCATGGACATCACTCCAGTCAGATCACATCCATGAGACGTCACCCAGGCAGATCACATACAAGAACATTACCCTAGACATATCGTGTTTATAGACATTGCACCAGTCTGATCAAGGCTATTGACATTGTCTCAGTCCGATCAAGACCAGGGATATCATCCCGAAAAATAGCTGTGTTTATCTGTATTACTCTTTCATGACTCATCTATCATCTGGCAAACTCAAAATTAATGTAGGTTAATGTATTCTTATCTGTGCATCTTTACCAATTTTCTTAATTTGCACTTTTTGATTATTTATCTTTTTTTCCCACATCAACTTCTTTATCTTTGAAAATTGTATGGCACATTATTTCCTTTGTTTTCCCTGCCAAAATGTTTATGTTTGAATGAAAATATTATGTTCTTTTAAGTTTGCTTTGAACAATAAAATATATTAATAAAAAGGGGGACGGATGTACTTAGAGCCGGATTAATAATACGAGAGGAAATAAAATATAATCTAACAGTATGGGGAAGGAGCCTTTGATGTTTCTTGCAAATAAACATAACTTTGAAGACCCGGATGTTGACAATGGAACACTGGCAAAGTCCTGCAATACTGAAATGGAGAGACCCGTTTCTCAGAAAAAAGGTTCCCATCATCCGTTGGCAACGTAGTCTGGGACTTCTGCATTTAACAAACTAACAGGGACCCATTTTGATACAATAGCACCACTTTTACAAACATTGGTCACAAATCTCAGAATGCACCTTTAACATTCCAATTCCCTGGCATCTACAAAGACTCATTCCCTTTGCACTCTATACCCTCTTCCCCTTACTTGCTGTACACTAGCTTTGAACATCAGGAGCACCTGCATCCACCTCGCCACAACAACGTTCCTCAATTACGTGGACCCACGTCCCTGTAGGTCTAAGGTTCAGTTTAAAAACTGGCAGTCTGGCACCTTAACGGCTGACTGGGCATCCCTAATCAAGCCTCTGTTGCTGTAATTCAAAATGGCCATTAAGAAAGGGATTGTCATCCTCCTGCTATGGGTCCCATTCCCAGAAGGTCCAATTCCCAGAAGGTTTGCCTTTAGTTTGTTGAAAAACAACGATCTGGGATCCAACGTAATGATTACTGAGAACCTATATCTGAACATATCTGTAGACATTTACTACCAATGATTGAAGGACCCCTGCTGGAGAAGTTTTGCTTTTTCTGCCCCATGTTAAATCCTCCTCAGTGTGACTCACAGTGAGTCACAATGTGACCTGTCAGGAGGGTTTAGAGGAGGAAGATGAGCAAGACACTGCCAGCTACGTTTTTTGACCCAGGGGGTTGGAGCGGTTGGGGGAGGTTGGGAAAGAGTGTGTGATGGTGTGTACTGCTGGTCAACACTATGGGGTAGGTTGTTGTCGGTCCACACATATATGGCTAGACATTGACTCACACAGTCAAACACACATGCCCTTGTGAACTAGCACATGGCATAGCAAAAAGCTTGACATCTTCTACAGACCACAGCTTTGACCAGGGAGTGATGCTGGTTGAGCTAAAAGAGACGACAGGGTCAGACAACTTCCCATTTGTTAATTTACCAATTGTTGGACACTACTTACACCATTCAAATTAAATGACCAATAATAGAATAACAGTAAAATACAAAAAGCTTAATGAAAGCAGGTGGACATAGGTTGCACTGGGTTCAAAAGTGAGTCACTGCACAACCACCCATCTGATCAAATTAAATTATGTGAGCTGTACAAACAGTGGTCTTTAAGAACCAAATTACTTATTAACAACAACAGACTGGAGGCAAGGAGGGATCTGAGAGATACATATTCCAATAAAATATGCTGGACCGGATAACAGTGTGTTCGGATTCTTCACCCACGCCACTTCTACACTTAGCGTGATGTACAACATGCAAATGCAGAGAAGCGTTGTCCATGGCACCACAGTGCTCACGGCACTCAAGAAATTTCATCAAAGATTTCAAGTAAATAAATAAATAATAATTAATTGGCCTCCCAGCAGCCACCTGGATAGTCACTGTGCGTCAAATTGGTGGAGGTTGGCCCCCCCCATTGCCCGGACATGTTTCACCCCATTTCAGACAGTAATGAGAGAATTATGAAGGTTATAGTCCAGGGGCGTTCCGAGGGCTCTAACTACGGGGCACGCTGGGCACTAGAAGTGAAACGGTCAGGTGATCAGATAGCCTAATAAGAAATGCTTGCCAGTCAAAATAGATGGTATTTGAAATAGGTATTGAAACTACTTCTTTGTTTTCTGAATTTCCCCCTAATTTACAGGTGAACAATATCTTTACACGCCTGACCACTCTGAAAAGTATAAATCTAGACAGGAAGTAGATATAAATTTGGACCTAGATATTAAACGTCTTATTATTGTCAAACTATTAATTAGAAAGGTGTATTGTGTATTGAAAACGATACTTGTCAACAGTGAAAGCAAATGTTGTGCTTTGTAAGAAAACGAAACATTTTGGGCAGTAATATTTCATGATCTAGTAACCTAACCAGCTAAAACTCTGGACCTTACAATGTATGTATACATTTATTTTTAAAATGTTTTCTAGTCAGGTCACATGATTTAAAAATTAAAAACTCCTGGCCTTAGAGGATGAAAACCATGTCCAGCTGCAACAACTTTGTACTTCATTTTTCATATTATTTATATTTAAACAATAGGAGGGGTTGGATTTCCTGTTAAATACAAATCCTATACAGGTTAGAGTGTAGGGTAATTACTGTAACTGAAAGACTTCCCTCCCTGACCTGAAACAATAACCTTACCAAAGGCCTCCACCTGTGAACCATTTAAGTTGGTGTCACATTTGCAGTATAAAAAAACACTATTGAAGGATCGTTGATCATGTGCAGTGAATGCTGAAGGGGAATGACTGAAAATGCCAAAGGAAAATGCCAAAATCAGTTCAAAGTGGGTTTGATATAAAGTAATACAAATACATAGAGTAAGAAAAGGGTACCAAATAACATCCAAGGGTTTGGATATCCTACTGAGCACAATTTGATCAATAATCAAGTTTTGGAAGCTACATCATACCACCCAGGCATTGCCAAGAAATGGCTATCGCTCAAAACTCCAAATTCAAATAAGGAGACTTGTGAAAGAAGCCAAAGAAAGGCCAATATTCACTTTGAAGGCAGTACAGTGTTCAGTGTCTGGGAGAAGCCCTGATAATCTTATTAAGAGCTCTGCATAAAATTGGTCTGTATTGGAAGGTGGAAAGAAAGATGCCATAACGAAAACCATCTGAAAGCACGAGCATGATGCAGCTGAGATCTTGAAAAAGGTTTTATGGTCAGATGAGACCAAGAGAACTTTTCACTGTACATAATTTTGAGTTTATCAAATGTCTGGTACTAACCTAATACTGCCCATTCATCAACACACACCATCCCTACAGTGAAGTATAGAGATGGCAGCATCATGCTGTGGGGATAGTTCTCATCTGCAGGAGAGGGGCATCTTAATAGAGCCAAATATATGGAAATACTAAAACATTTTAAACTTGCTGCAGTACACTAAAATCTGAAGTTTGGGGGGGAATTCACCTTTTTCGGCAGGAAAAATAAGCGAAAGGCCATAGCAACATCACTAAAAAGAACAAATGTTTCATTGTACCAATCTATGGATTGTGTATTAGTTACATCCCAGCAATATTTAATGTCTCAGTATTCATTTTTCATCTTTCATTGCACTATAGTATGTGTACAATACATTACGCTTTCGAAAACAAGGACATTTCTAAGTGACCCCAAACTTTTGAACAGTGGTGTATACAGTGGGGAGAACAAATATTTGATACACTGCCGATATTGCAGGTATTCCTACTTACAAAGCATGTAGAGGTCTGTAATTTTTATCATACACTTCAACTGTGAGAGACGCAATCTAAAACAAAAATCCAGAAAATCACATTGCCTGATTTTTTTATAATTAATTAGCATTATATTGCATAAGTATTTGATCACTTACCAACCAGTAAGAATTCTGGCTCTCACTGACCTGTTAGGTTTTCTTTAAGAAGCCCTCCTGTTCTCCACTCATTACCTGTACCTGTTTGAACTTGTTACCTGTATAAAAGACACCTGTCCACACACTCAATCAAACAGACTCCAACCTCTCCACAATGGCCAAGACCAGAGAGCTGTGAAAGGACATCAGGGATAAAATTGTAGACCTGCACAAGACTGGGATGGGCTACAGGACAATAGGTAAGCAGCTTGGTGAGAGGGCAACAACTGTCGGCGCAATTATTAGAAAATGGAAGAAGTTCAAGATGACTGTCAATCTCCCTCTGCCTGTGGCTCCATGCAAGATCTTACCTCGTGGGGCATCAATGATCATGAGGAAGGTCATGGATCAGCCCAGAACTACACGGCAAGACCTGGTCAATGACCTGAAGAGAGCTGGGACCACACTCTCAAAGAAAACCATGAGTAACACACTACACCATCATAGATTAAAATCCTGCAGTGCACGCAAGGTCCTCCTGCTCAAGCCAGCGCATGTCCAGGCCCATCTGAAGTTTGCCAATGACCATCTGGATGATCCAGAGGAGGAATGGAAGAAGGCCATGTGGTCTGATGAGACAAAAATAGAGCTTTTTGATCTAAACTCCACTCGCCGTGTTTGGAGGAAGAAGAAGGATAAGTACAACCCCAAGAACACCATCCCAACCGTGAAGCATGGAGGTGGAAACATCATTCTTTGGGGATGCTTTTCTGCAAAGGGGAAAGGGCGACTGCACCGTATTGGGGGGAGGATGGATGGGGCCATGTATCGTGAGATCTTCCCTCAGTAAGAGCATTGAAGATGGGTCATGGCTGGGTCTTCCAGCATGACAACGACCCGAAACACACAGCCAGGGCAACTAAGGTGTGGCTCCGTAAGAAGCATCTCAAGGTCCTGGATTGGCCTAGCCAGTCTCCAGAACTGAACCCAATAGAAAATCTTTGGAGGGAGCTGAAAGTCTGTATTGCCCAGCGACAGCCCGAAACCTGAAGGATCTGGAGAAGGTGTGTATGGAGGAGTGGGCCAAAATCCCTGCTGCAGTGTGTGCAAACCTGGTCAAGAACTACAAGAAACATATGATCTCTGTAATTGCAAACAAAGGTTTCTTTACCAAATATTAAGTTCTGCTTTTCTCATGTATCAAATACTTATGTCATGTAATAAAAATGTATTACTTAAAAATCATACAATGGGATTTTATGGATTTTTGTTTTAGATTCCTTCACTCACAGTTGAAGAGTACCTATGATAAAATTTACAGACTTCTAAACGCTTTGTAAGTGGGAAAACCTGCAAAATCGGCAGTGTATCAAATACTTGTTCTCCCCACTGTATATATCTCGTTGTTACGATTGTCCCGTAAATGCTGCTCCCATTGTTGGCCAAGGGAAATTACTACTTAAAGGTCTCAAAACAAGTGATATAACCATTTGAACTGTGCTAACTGGCTAGCCATTTCTAGCTAATACATATAGAAACAATACTCTGTTTACCATCTCGGTTACCAGCGATGGCCAAAGGAAAGGTAGGCTTCATTTGGATCATTAACTTCATAACTCTAACAGACCTCTGAGTTCAGGGTCATGGTGACCACATTGTATTGTGTTCCTCTGGGACGTAAACAGACAAGGATTATGTTTTGAAAAATGTTGCTGCATATCTGTCTGCGTGACTCGCTGACTAACGACTCCTAGGCCTTAGAATACATGTTCCTTTGCACTTTCCTTCTCTCCTCTTTCTTCTTTTCCTGTAGTGAAGGTGAATAATGGAACATATAGAAAGGATCACTGGCAACAAGTCCTTGGGCCCCAAATATTACATAGAATGTTACTGTTAAGTGGAACAGTTTGAATGGGAAAAGCTTCCTCCCAATGCACCACAGTAGACTATTAGTCTTTGCCCCAATTGATGGGGCTAATGAGGAAATTATGATTTTATTAAATCACCCAGAGCACAAGATGAGGGAGAGATAGCAAGGGGAAAAAGAGTGCCCTATCTTTGATTTAAAGGTTAATTTCAAGAGAGAGGATGGTATAGAACTTCAGGGCGACACTGACAGTGTTATTTAAAATATTCTGATGCACCTGGATTTAAACCAGCTGTTGAACTGGGTGGGGAGTATCTCCATGTGAAGAAAGAAAAAAAAGTAACGTAAGACAGAACAACTGCCAAGTTTGAGTCAAACCTGCAGAGTCACACATTGATAATTCTAAACGTTGGCCATGGCAGATTCTGCCTTATGCCAGCAGTGCACTGAGCTCCTTATTTCGTCACGCCAGTGACCTTGCCACGTGTTAATGCTTTTTGGTAAGTGTATGTAAATTACATAGTGTATGTATTATTATTATTTCTCAGCAACAGTATATCTTCCAGTACTCTTAATATTAAGAGAAAGCCCAACGTCTTGAGTTAAAATGGGGAACCTTTTATCCTTTTCCATTATGCAGTGTTTAAGGCTTCAACAACAGTCTGTTCGCTTCTGACAGCTACATAGACAAAGTATGGCGTTGGTAGAAGCACAAAGATTGTCCTTCACATTGATTGGAGGTTAAAAGTGTTAGTGTCTCTCCTTCAAAGAAAGTTGTGTGCAACCTGTCCTAAATGTTGCACTGTACAGTACCTTTCTGTGCATAGAGATGTGCAAACATTTAATATTTATTATAAATTTCCCTGATGACCAGTATAATCAAATAGCTAATTTTGGCACACAGATGCAGGAGATTATGCAGAATATGCTTTTTATTCGCATTTTTTGCTCAAAATGTTTTCTGAAGTCATTTCTGACTACAATCCATTGCTGTTTTCAACATTTTTCAGCCACTTATATTCACAGCTTGACTCAGAGACTGTAAAATGGCACTCACAATTTCCTACAGTTAGTCCTACTTGGAATGTTGATAGATTAATTTTTAGATGCTCTGCGGTAGATAATTAGTGCCAGAAAATGTCCTTAAAACATAATAATAATTTGTAGAAGACGAAGGAGACACAATAAAAGTCTCTGGGCCAGTCTGTGGTACTTACAAACTAACACAGAACAATGCTCTTTCATGTTTCATTTGGTGCCAGTACCAGTAACACACTCCTAAGTAACTACAACATCTCATTGGTTAACACCATGTTTGTGTTTACCTCACTTATATTACATTATGTACCAACAAACAATAATATAAACACACATTTACCAGAAATAATGACTGTTTCCATTGGAAATGTATATTTGACCAGTTACGTCTATACATTTATTTGGCAAAATGTTTAATATTAACCCACATTCACCTGCAGAAATAAGAATTCATGTTTTCAACTTTCTACTAAATCTGGCTGTTCTGTGAATCCCTAGGAATAGGAACATGAAAAGGTCAGAGAACACTTTGAATGAGACAAAACATGTTGACCTTCACAAATTAGGCAAGGACTGTAAACAAAGACACCTACATGACTGAAAACACCTTTGGGTATCATGACTCCAAAATAACGATTAGACCCCACCTACCAGCTATTTGGATGTCTTGCCCACTGTGAAGTACATTATGTTGTTGGATATATGAAGTCATGGCAAATCAATCTGCCACTGCCAGGACACTAACCTGACATATAATCAATATTTTGCAATGGCCATCCCAGTCATTTCACATAAAACCCTCTGAAACCTGATGAGGAAATTCCACAAGCAAGGACCATGGACTCTGAAGAATCCGTAGCAATTGTGCATGTATAAGTGGTCTTAGATCACTTGCTTTGTGTTTGTCCAACTCATCAGACATTTTAGGAGAAAACTCAGAACTCTTATATTGTTTCATATTTTAAGATGAAGCGGATAAACAACAATATAATTTTTTCATTGCCTGTTTTGCTCATCATTACAAATGGCGAAAATAGCTCTGGAGGGCACAGTATTTAACAGTTATATGCTATGAGTAGTATTAGCCCTTTCAGTGTGTTTATGTAGAAAAATTGTCTCACTATGGGGCATCCTTAGTGAAAGAAACATCAAAACTTGGGTGACAATGTCTGTGCGCAAATTACTGAGAAGTTACTAGTGGCAATGTAGTAAATTAAATCAGACTGCCGATGGAGTTGTGGTAAGGATGGTTAAGGGACAATGTTTTGGATTATGTCAAACAACATAGATTATTTAACTGGATGATAAGTATTGGAGTTATTGAACTCAGCTGGTCAGCCCCTAGCATCTTGATTAATATTGGCAGGTTGCTATATAAGAAAAGCTATCTGCTAGCCATTTCAGGGCTATGTACTTTTTAACAAAAGTACAATGAAATATGGCCATCAATGACTGAAATGCCAAAGCAAATATATAATTAAAAGCATTGCAAAGAATTGAGCTCTGAACAAGTGTACACTTCTACTTGGAGTGTTATTTTCTCTGTAAATACAAGAAAATTGCCCTTTAGTGTTGTTGAGAAAATTATTATTATTAACTTAAAATATACTAACTAGTATTTCAAATACATGAAATACTGCCCTTCTCAAACTGTGTTGTATTTGATTATATGTGTAAAGTTATGAAACATATAACAAGCCATTGCAATGTTACTAAGTGTCATAGACCTATATTTGTTAAAAAGGGGAAGACTGTGAAACAGTCCCCAACCAACCTACCATCAATGGAAAAGCCATCCCCAGTCAACCCCAACAAGTGAACTGTAAATGAATCCAGGCATACAGAGCAATAACCATTGTGGGAGAAGTCTCTTTAACGGTGTCATCACATTAGATTCCTGCATTGGGTCGGTTGCCCCAAATAAATCACTCAATCAGTGGAATGCAAAAAATATCTCAATCGGATTGCAGAAATACGAGTAACACTCTGTGGTTCCAAATAACCAACCCGTGCAGGACCTAAACTCACATTACACAAGTTTGTTTACGTTGTGCAAGCTGAGAGTTTTAGAACACTCTATGTCTTACGGCTTATTACTCTGTGCCTATAGCTGAGCAAAATGTCACAAGTTGCATAGTAACAGCCTACAAAAGATCTGATTGAAAATGTCTGGCAAGATGGGGATTGTGTGTATGTAAGACCCACAATGGTGTGTCATGTGTCTGTTGACATTAAGCAAGATGTGACATCTTGTTCAGAGCCTATAAATATATTTATGTACATACTTTGTTATGGTTCTCAGATCATGGCCAAATCACACTTTAAATTGTGCAGTCGTGTATGCCTAACTGAAGTCATGCCATACCTGACTGCAACTGCATTACTCACTGCAACCCTGACAGCAATTGAAATGGATGTGTCAGTAGAACTTGTTTAATTACATTGCACAGGGCCCAATTCTTTTCTTTAAGTTAATTAAATATGCTTTGACTAATGAAAGTCTTATCCCTTGACATTTAACAAGCAAAACTACACTGTTCATAATGGAATTTTATGATCCGTGAATGAGTGGACAAAAAATATGATTACCACAGACAAGTCTGGTTGGGGATGGAGTAAATGTTTCCGATATGTGTTTACAAGGAAGTGGAAAGTCGGATTTTCACTCCTGTTCTTATTTTAAGTAAGAAGGCTCTATTGCAAATAAGGTTTATGGGTATCATTGTCACTGTGGTAGTGAATATCACTGTGATTGTCATTATATATACATTAATATTATACATTTGAAAGTAAAATTCTTTCATTCTGGAAATCTTTTTGTGAGATATTTATTCAGTTGAAAACATTTCAATATCGAACTGGCAGAAAATTACTTATAATTGCACATGCAGTTTCCTAAATTTGTTTTAGTATGTTTGCATTTTTCACATCAACTTATAATTGCACATGCAGTTTCCTAAATTTGTTTTAGTGTGTTTGCATTTTTCACATCAACTTTAAGTACAGAATGTTCACTGTATATGTGTATAGATACAGTGGGGCAAAAAAGTATTTAGTCAGCCACCAATTGCGCAAGTTCTCCAACTCAAAAAGATGTGAGAGGCCTGTAATTTTCATCATAGGTACACTTCAACTATGAGAGACAAAATTAGAAAAGAACATCACATTGTAGGATTTTTGAATGTATTGGTAAATTATGGTGGAAAATAAGTATTTGGTCAAAAACAAAAGTTAATCTCAATACTTTGTTATATACACTCACGTAAAGGATTATTAGGAACACCTGTTCAATTTCTCATTAATGCAATTATCTAATCAACCAATCACATGGCTGTTGCTTCAATGCATTTAGGGGTGTGGTCCTGGTCAAGACAATCTCCTGAACTCCAAACTGAATGTCAGAATGGGAAAGAAAGGTGATTTAAGCAATTTTGAGTGTAGCATGGTTGTTGGTGCCAGACAGGCCGGTCTGAGTATTTCACAATCTGCTCAGTAATTGGGATTTTCATGTACAACCATTACTAGGGTTTACAAAGAATGGTGTGAAAAGGGAAAAACATCCAGTATGCAGCAGTCCTGTGGGCGAAAATGCCTTGTTGATGCTAGAGGTCAGAGGAGAATGGGCCGACTGATTCAAGCTGATAGAAGAGCAACTTTGACTGAAATAACCACTCGTTACAACCGAGGTATGCTGCAAAGCATTTGTGAAGCCACAACACGCACAACCTTGAGGCGGATGGGCTACAACAGTAGAAGACCCCACCGGGTACCACTCATCTCCACTAGAAATAGGAAAAAGAGGCTACAATTTGCACGAGCTCACCAAAATTGGACAGTTGAAGACTGGAAGAATGTTGCCTGATCAGATGAGTCTCGATTTCTGTTGAGACATTCAGATGGTAGAGTCAGAATTTGGCGTAAACAGAATGAGAACATGGATCCATCATGCCTTGTTACCACTGTGGTGGTGGTGTAGTGGTGTGGGGGATGTTTTCTTGGCACACTTTAGGCCCCTTAGTGCCAATTGGGCATCGTTTAAATGCCACGGCCTACCTGAGCAGTGTTTCTGAACATGTCCATCCCTTTATGACCACCATGTACCCATCCTCTGATGGCTACTTCCAGCAGGATAATGCACCATGTCACAAAGCTTGAATCATTTCAAATTGGTTTCTTGAACATGACAATGAGTTCACTGTACTGAAATGGCCCCCACAGTCACCAGATCTCAACCCAATAGAGCATCTTTGGGATGTGGTGGAACGGGAGCTTCGTGCCCTGGATGTGCATCCCACAAATCTCCATCAACTGCAAGATGCTATCCTGTCCATATGGACCAACATTTCTAAAGAATGCTTTCAGCACCTTGTTGAAAAAATGCCACGTAGAATTAAGGCAGTTCTGAAGGCGAAAGGGGGTCAAACACAATATTAGTATGGTGTTCCTAATAATCCTTTAGGTGAGTGTACACTTTTTTGGCAATGACAGAGGTCAAACGTTTTCTGTAAGTCTTCAAAAGGTTTTGACACACTGTTGCTGGTATTTTGAAAGTCTGTGTTGCCCATTCCTCAATGCAGATGTCCTCTAGAGCTGTGATGTTTTGGGGCTGTCGCTGGGCAACACAGACTTTCAACTCCCTCAAAAGATTTTCTATGGGGTTGAGCTCTGGTGACTGGCTAGACCACTCCAGGACCTTGAAATGCTTCTTACGAAGCCACTCCTTCGTTGCCCTGTCTGTATGTTTCGGGTCATTGTCATGCTGGAAGACCCAGCCACGACTCATCTTCAATGCTCTTACTGAGGGAAGGAGGTTGTTGGCCAAGATCTCGCGATACATGGCCCCATCCATCTTCCCCTCAATACAGTACAGTCGTCCTGTCCCCTTTGCAGAAAAGCATCCCCAGAAAATGATGTTTCCACCTCCATGCTTCATGGTTGGGATGGTGTTCTTGGGGTTGTACTCATCCTTCTTCTTCCTCCAAACACGGCGAGTGGAGTTTAGACCAAAAAGCTCTATTTTTGTCTCATCAGACCACATGACCTTCTCCCATTCCTCCTCTGGATCATCCAGATGGTCATTAGCAAACTTCAGATGGGCCTGGACATGCGCTGGCTTGAGCAGGAGGACCTTGGGTGCGCTGCAGGATTTTTATCCATGATGGCGTAGTGTGTTACTAATGGTTTTCTTTGAGACTGTGGTCCCAGCTCTCTTCAGGTCATTGACCAGGTCCTGTCATGTAGTTCTGGGCTGATCCCTCACCTTCCTCATGATCATTGATGCCCCACGAGGTGAGATCTTGCATGGAGCCACAGACCGAGTGAGATTGACCGTCATCTTGAACTTCTTCCATTTTCTAATAATTGCGCCAACAGTTGTTGCCTTCTCACCAAGCTGCTTGCCTATTGTCCTCTAGTCCCATCCCAGCCTTGTGCAGGTCTACAATTTTATCCCTGATGTCCTTACACATCTCTCTGGTCTTGGCCATTGAGGAGATGTTGGAGTCTGTTTGATTGAGTGTGTGGACAGGTGTCTTTTATACAGGTAACAAGTTCAAACAGGTGTAGTTAATACAGGTGATGAGTGGAGAACAGGAGGGCTTCTTAAAGAAAAACTAACAAGTTTGTTAGAGCCGGAATTCTTACAGGTTGGTAGGTGATCAAATACTCATGTCATGCAATAAAATGCAAATTAATTATTTAAAAATCATACAATGTGATTTTCTGGATTTTTGTTTTAGATTCCGTCTCTCACAGTTGAAGTGTACCTATGCAAAAAATGATAGACATTTACATGCTTTGTATGTAGGAAAACCTGAAAAATCAGCAGTGTATCACCTACTTGTTCTCCCCACTGTATATGAACAAGATCCATAAATGCCGCCACCTTCTCTGGGCCTGAAGTTCATTAAAGATGGACTGAGGCGAAGTGGAAAACTGTCCTTTGGTCTGACAAATCAAGGGACACGGCCGAAAACCAATTTTTGGTCCTCAGGTGGCATTAAAAACATACATGATTCTGTAGTGTAAATCACTGCATGTGCTCAGGAACACTTCTGAAAACCATTGCCTGTGAACACAGTAGGTTGCTGTATCCATAAAATATATATAAAAAGACTCTATTGTATATAAACAAGATCCAGAACCGCAACTGCCTTCTCTGGGCAGTAGCTCATTTAGGATGGACTGAGGCGATGTGCAAAATTGTCCTGTGGTCTGACAATTCAAAAATGTAAATTATTTTGTGATTCATGGACACTGGGCCGCCAGACTAAAGAGAAGGCATAGCATGGGTGACTTGCACATCTGTGCGGGCACCATTAATGCTGAACAATATATACAGGTTTTAGAGCAACATATGTTTCGGGGAAGGCCTTGCATTCTTCAGCAAGATCATGCCAAACCACATTCTGCACATATTAAAACAGCATGGCTCCCTAGTATAAGGCCTGCCTGCAGTCCAGACCTGTCGCCCATTGCAAACATTTGGTGCATTATGAAAAGCAAAATACAACAAATGGAGACCCTGAATTGTTGAGCAGCTGAAATCCTATATAAAGAAAGAATGGGAATACATTTCACTTTCAGGACTACAGCAGCTGGTGTCTTCAGTTCCCAAATGCTCGCAGAGTATTGTTAAAAGAAGAAGTGATGTTACACAATGGTAAACATGCCCCTGTCTCAACTTTTTTGAAACATGTTGCTGGCATCAAATTCTAAATGGGCATGTGGGTTTCCAAAAACAATAACATTTCTCAATTTCAGCATTTGATGCATTTATATTTGCATTTTACACAGTATCCCAAATGTTTTGGAAATATGGTTGTACAGTGGATATGAAAATTCTACACACCTGTGTTAAAATGCCAGTCTCTTGAACGACATCTTGCTTAATGTCAACAGACACATGACACACCATTCTTACATACACACAATCCCCATCTTGCCAGACATTTTCAATCAGATCTTTTGTAGGCTGTTACTATGCAACTTGTGACATTTTGCTCAGCTATAGGCACAGAGTAATAACGAGAAAAAGATAAATCATGTCAGAACATTTTCCATTTTTAATTTGACCTATAATGTGAACAATTCAATTGAAAAAGAAACTGAAATATTTGAGGGGGAAAATTAAAAACCCACAATAACCTGGTTGCATAAGTGTGCACACCCTCTTATGACTGGGGATGTGGCTGTATTCAGAATTAACCAATCACATTCAAACTCATGTTAAATATAAATCATTACACACTTGCCATCATTTAATGTGACTCTGATTAATCACAAATAAAGTTCACCTGTTCTAGAAGGATTTTCTTGACATTTTCTCAGTTGCATCTCAGAGCAAAAGCCATGGTCCGCAGAGAGTTTCCAAAGCATCAGACGGATCTCATTTGAACGGGCTATGGGGTAGGGTGACACGACGGAAGCCTTTTCTTACAAAGAAAAACATCCAAGCCCGGCTAAGGTTTGCAAAAACAAACATCAAATCCCCCAAAAACATGGGAAAATGTGTTGTGGTCTGATGAAACCAAGGTTGGACTTTTTGGCCATAATTCCCAAAAGTATGTTTGGCACAAAAACAACACTGCACATCACCCAAAGAACACCATACCCACAGTGAAGCATGGTGCACCTTTTTCTTTCCTTTCCAAAAAAGTCGGAAAAGAAGGTTTTGAGTGAGGAACAGAAGGGTTAAAATTAAGAGACCACTGCAAATTGAACCCTTTTGTTCCTCACTAAAAACTTTCCTTTTCAACTTTTTTGAAAGTATTCTCAATTTTTTTCCCGGAGCTTTATATATGAACGGTAATTCTCTCTAACAGCAGTCTACATACAACAATAAAGCAAACTAATACATTTCATCCAACTTTCATTTTCTTACAGAGCACATAGGAGCCCATCCACCCTGCAGGGGGAACACATTTTAACCATAATTCATATTTATGCACCTTGTTAAATAATTCACATATCAAACATCCCAACCTGTACCTTGTGGATCGTTGTAATTGAACTCAGAGAGAATGGCCCCAATTAAAGAGGGATTGGAACAAGACAAGGGTGACGCTGCATGATTTATTAGACACCTTCGTTTAGGTGAAAACATCAACAAGAATACACATTACATTTGTCTCTATTCCCCACTGCCACAAAGTAATGTTATGCAAGTATTAACCCTAAGTGGAGTGGGCCTCATTAGCATACATAATTGAGAGATAGCTGATGTTTGCGTTGAATTGAGAACCTTCATATAATACATAGTTAATATTGTGTTATTAAGAGTTAAAGATGAGGGATGATATAATATACAGCAAGTGTTATTACAAGATGAGGACGGTCGGTTTTGCAGGGCCACCAAATAACTTATGACTCTTTGTAGAAAAGACATAAAATCCATGCTGGACTTAAGAAGCTCAGTGACCCTGGTACAGCCTTAGTCAGATGAAGAGGGAGATCAACATCTGACTGTTTCTTATTGACACGGGCAGTACCAGTCAACAGTTGCCTTGAACACACCTATTGGAGCCATTTTCTGCATGGGAACAAGGAGGATGAACCACCCATAGCCTACACAAGAAAGAAGCTCATAGACAGGAAAAAATATTAGATATTAGAGACAGATGGATAGGTGAAAAAAAGGGGACACTCATATCCTTTGATTATATCTATTATGGCGACAGGTTTACTCTGGTCACAGACCAGGCCCTGATAAAGTAGGTGTCCGATAGAAAGTTGAATAACAGCAGGTGAGGCACATCATATTATTTTGCCGGGGGCTAGGGTCAGTCTCGCCTGTCGTAATTGTCCCAATTGTTTACGTTACATTAGTTTATGTGACAGGGAACACAAGTCTGAAAAGTATGCTCAAGTATCCATTTGAATCCAAGGAATGCTCTCTCTAACTTTCCTGGTGTCTTGTTTAGGACAACATGGGCTCTTGGACCGAGATATTGGACTGCCTGGTTCGAATCATTCGTGGCTGCCACTGTCAACACTCTTCCTGGTTGTCACCGTTGAAAGACTCTGGACACAGCCTACATGCATTTATTGATCTGCTTGTCATCTGAGCATGCAAAATCATTGATGCGGTCGAAAAAGGTAATGTACTTTTATAATCTTCAACAGGCACAGCCAGATGAGGACTGGCCACCACTCAGAGTTTGACACATGTCATACAGGTTCCTCTCTAGGTTTCTTCCTAAATTTCGACCCTGCTAGGGAGATTTTGATAGCCACTGTAAAAAACTAAAAGGAATACAAGAAAACGACTATGAAATAGTTTTTCCCCAGAAGCAACCGTATTCAGTTGTAAAGCCTCCAACAGATAGACAGTCCTGGGAGAACAACATGGCTTGAAGAGAGGGAGGATATACTGCATGTGGTCAACAAAGGAGAGGAAAGTGGTCCTCATTAACTGACCAAGTTTCAGGCAGAATCAACCATGTTTTGGGTTAAAATGTAGGGTTGCAGGGTTGATCTGCAGAGACCAGAGGGGTGTACTAGAAAGCTATTCGATAGACTACCTCTGAAAAAAAACAAACAAAGGCTTCCCTGGCTGGGCTGCAGTCTACCCCTCACTGCTGAATAAACTAAACCACTTCTACAGTGGATTTGACTTCTCTCCTTCGCCGCTCCTCCAACCTAGTGAGAAACTGTATTCATTCATCTTTCACTAGAACAATCTGCTGTTCCTACCAGTTAACAAGCCCTCCATTCTTTCAGTCACAAAAAAAGAGCTGTCTAGACCTGTAGCACTCGGTCATCATGAAAATGTTTGAGCTCCTTTGACCCACTGCAGTTTACCTACAGAGCAGCCACATCTGACCCTACCAGAAATTAATGTGAAATTCAATTTCCCAGATGAAACCACTCTGGCCATTCTCATATCAAGACTATGCCAGCCCATGTACCGTGTGGTGGCCTGGCAGTAAAAATACCATAATCTCTCACAGTTCTTAGGTCAGGTGAAAACATCACAGTGATTACCAAGAAAGCACACTAGAAGATGCATTAGTACACCAGATGAAAACACAAGAATTGCCCTAGTCAATCCTGTCCCTCATGGAGTCCATCCTCCTCCATCACTGCCTGGTTTTAGTATTTGCACACTACAGCGGTAAACTAAAACATATTGTGCAGTCTGCTCCACTCTCCTTTGAGGTCCCATACAACTCCAGGGCACGGAAGCATGCAGGCCAGTTCATTGTAGAGGTCAATCATGACCAAAACATACCACAGGTTCTTTCCCCTGTGTGATGGTCCTCGGCAACATGCCACCTTTCTCATGAAGAAAACAATGCTAATCGCATCTCAAATTTCAGTCACCTCCAAACTGAAATGTAAATAGCTGCAGTATACTTCAGTATGTATGAGTCTCCCACTTAAAACAGTTGTCAGTATACTCTATCAGCAGATAGAGTATACTGACAAATGTACAAGGAGTCAACAATGTTACTCTTTCTAAAAGACTATAACTATATCCAGATATACCTTATTGTCGTCTGAAACTGAAAAATGTACTGCAACATCGGAGGAATCGATTTGCCTGCCCAACCCTGCCTGATAGATATTAACCTTCCAGCCTGTCGTCTTTGAGCCAAGGTGCTTTTACATCTCTTTAAACAGCTTAAAAGTAAACTCAGCTACTTTGCTATTACTCTTGCTATTCTGAGATTCTGAACATTTTGGAGAAGAAATCCATCATAGAACTAACCATCGCATTTTGTGGAATTGCAATTTTATACTGTGATTTTCCTTTGATTAGGTGTTCCAATTATTGCTTAATATACAGAAAACTCTATCTTAACCTACAGAAAAGTATTTGGACTGTAATCGTTTTTGTCACTGTACATGTGCTCTCTTTTCCATCACTTTGGATTTTAAATTTTTAAAATGACAAATGCAAAACTATGGAAACTGACTTTTCATTCATATCTGTCCATTTAGATATTACTGCGCAAATTGTACATTTTTGGGAACCAAAAGTATTCGGAAAACCTTATTTGATTGCATCACTATTGCATGACAAGAGAGATGTCAATGTTTATTAATCATTCTATGCTTTACATTTGGAGTCTGTTTCTGGTGACTGACAACTTGAGGACAAAATAGTCAAGTCAAGCTGGCAATCATTAGGCAGATAAATAATAATGCATCGATCAGAGACATAACCAAAACATTACATCTGCCAAATGTTTGGTAATTAAAGGAGCCATTTGTAATATTTCCATACAAACACAGAAACATGCTAATTATATTATAGGGTATTAGGGAAAGATGTTGGCATATTCACGCTCATAGATTGAGTATAATCCTGATGATTTTCTCTTGTTTCTTTTGATCCGGTTGTTGTGGAGGGAGTATCAAAGAAATTGGAATAAAGCTCTGGAGGCAACTCAAATAAATATAGGCATTGCTTTCAAGCGATGAAAAATTATACAGGCTGATATGGATCTGAAAAGCGAGCTGTTGGCCATATTTCCCTTCAACATGTATGTTATCCATAAATAGCAAACTACCTAGCTAGTCTGGTACCCATACATCATTGTCCTATGCCACTAGCTTAGGACAGGTACACAACATGCGTGTGTTTGCTCAGCTATAGTTACATCACCGGCAGGAGAGAATATATAAATATTACGGAATATACAAATAATTCCTGACCTGCCTGCCAGACTACCTGCTCTGCCTACCTCACTGCCCTGCCTGCCTGCCTACCTGCCTGCCCTGCCTGCCTACCCCTCCTACCAGCCCAGCCCTTGCCCCTTCGCCTTGCCACTGTCCTTCTACCCCCAACCCTTCATAAACACTGTTGCATTCAGTTGTAGGTCTTGGTCCAGTGCCACTATACTAGGACACATAAAAAACATTTGTTCTCTCAGTTATAGACAACCCACGGGCTGGAAAGCTTCATGATTACCTGAAGTACCTGGCTGAGATAATGTCAGGAGAGTGCCAAGCTGTCATTAGGGCAAAGAGTGGCTACTTTGAAGAATCTAAAATCAAAATTTATTTTGACCTGTGTAAATTTTTTGGTTACTGCATGATGCAATATGTGATATTTCATAGTTTTGATTTCTTCACTATGATTCTACAATGTGATAAAGTTAAAAAGTGAAAACAAAGATATTCCCTTGAATGAGTAAGTAAACTTTTGACTGGTACTGTATATGGTTGCTGTAACCTGCTGAAGCAAAATGCCCATATTTTATTGTTCTAGGTTATTTTCTTTCGGTAGAAGAGCTCCAATGCAATGGACCATGTCTACACACCGCATCATTTGCTCAGATAAGGAGTTGGACACTGGACTGTTGCTTCTGATCCAAGCAGGGGTCCTGGTGAGTATCCTCAGACCCAACAGAGTTGATATATAATAGGGAGGGGGTCAAGGCGTTCCCTTTGTGGCTTGAAACCCTTGAAAGGATAGAGTCATGGACCGAGCAATGGTGAGCGGCTTTCTCCCAGCATGCATCTGATAGGATGCACCCCAGTGTCAGTACCTTCACTAAGGGAAAGCATACAAAAAGGGGAAGTCAATTTCATCTCAAGCTGACATAGTCATCCAGCCAAAAAGTTCCACAAGTCCAACCTTGCATTGGTCGAAACAAACAGAATATATTTGTTGGTTTCTCTAGTATAAGAGGTACATTTTAGCCTGTGTTGTCTGGGCAATTGAAATGAGCATGCATACTATAATCACAGTGCCAAATGAAAAACAGCACATATAATGTTTTACAGGATTACTAAAGTATTAATAATTCATATCTTGCACAAAACAATTGAATATGCAAATAAGCAGTTCCTGAAAGTTGGATTATGATGCGCTTTTAGTTGAAATATGCTTTCAGTGAATTCCTTACCCTTTCTTTAGCTTTGTGGGCACTTGTCTCCAGCTACTGTAAGTATTGATTCATTAATTATATCCTCATAGATATTTACATTTAGAATTGCATTTTCTGTATTGATCTATTTATATTTACATTAGCATGTGTAGCTTTTAGAGGAAGAAGCTACATTCTAGCATTCTGTTTAGCTCCCCATCACTGTGCTGTTAAATTCAGCCATCTTAGGATTGTCGGTTCTTTCCTTCTCTTTTTCTTTTGGAAGGCAGTAGGGATAGAGATAGGTACCAAAAACCCTGCCGGGCATGTACAAGATTTCAAACATAGCCAATTTCTATGTTGTGAGTATTCACATGCATACCATTGCGATCCTATGGATTCAGCAACACTTAACCTGCTTACCTTGTAACACACAGAAATCTGTGGATGTTGCCTTTGTCCTATTTGCGCCATTGTAATGGGATGAGAGCTTTCATACTACTGTCTCATATTCAGTGAACATTGCTAATGGGATGAGAGCTTTCATACTACTGTCTCATATTCAGTGAAAGTGGGGGAAAAGGACTTGAAATGGTTGGAATGGTTTTAATTAATACAGTAACAGTAAAGCTATAGCACAATACTGTATGAGATTTCACCGTTCTCATAACTGAAATCAATAGGATCATAGTTAGTGACATTACATACATAACTGGCACCTATTCAGTTGGCTGATGACTGACACTTGACTGCTAAACATGCTGTAAGCGACAGATTCAACCCCATTCAAACGCATGCAACTTTTAATTATTAAAAGGGACGATTAACCCCCAAAAGCTTTTTTTGTTAGTTTTATTAGTTCACTATTCAATGTTTTGCATGTTTGCATATAAAACTTACAAATTAGAATAACTGTGCATTTTGCTTCATATGATGGATTTTGCATCAATTTGTCTGTAATTCTGAAGTTTCAAAGTGCTATATACAGGTATTTTGCCAAACATTTTGTACTAAATATGGACTAATTACACAAAAACCTAAGATAAAGGGGATTCCATTTCCCTGTGACCAAGAGAAAGTGGTCTTGCTTCAATTCTAAGATATTTTCTTTTCATGTTTCTAACTATACATCCATCATGGAGATGCAACCATGATTGGTTCTCTCGATTTGTTCTTGAAATTCAGATAATGAACTGCAGATTTATTTAAAAAAAATGTAATGGTAAAAATAAATGCACATAAGACTTAAAGACACTTAGTAACATTTTACAGCCTCTTATAGTTAGTTATTACTGTGTTAAATGCAATATAAAATGATAAATAATGATGTGTAATTGAAAAACATCCTGATTTGAAATGAATAAATATTTGTATATATTTTCATACAACCTGTTTCCAAAAAAGTTGCACCTATTACACATTACACACATATTACACACCACATTCTGCACATATTACAACAGCATGGCTCTGTAGTAAAAGAGTCCAGGTGCTAAACTGGCCTGCCTGTAGTCCAGAACTGTCACCCATTGAATATAGTTGTCGTATTATGAAACAAATAATACAACAAAGGAGAGCCCCAACTGTTGAGCAGCTGAAATCCTTTATCAATTATATTCAAAACTACAGCAATTGGTCTCCTCAGTTACCAAATCCTTACCGAGTATTGTTAAAAGAATGGTGATGCAGGCCCCTGTCCCAACTTTTTTTAAATGCGTTGCTGGTGTCAAATTCAAAATGGGCAATTTTTTTTGATATGTTGTACTATTTTGATACTTTGTACTATTTTCAATAAGATATAGCCATAAATGATTTGCACATAATTGCATTCTGGTTGTATTTGCATTTTACACAGCAACCGAACATTTTTGCAAACAGGTTGTACATTTTAATATGGGCCTGTATTGATGCTAGGGCTTGGGGAGTTCATATTAAAGCATTATTGTTTGGTAAGTTCTTGATAGGAATAGTCAAACTTCTTTCAAAGGAACCCACATAAGACTAGACCCCAAATTTGGAAACCACTGTACTTGCTTTTCTCTCTGCTTGCATTACGTCCCTAGAATTGTCAGTGTCTTTGTATGTTATAGTTTGTTTTTGTTTCTCTCTCTCCCTCTGTGTCGCTAGTCTTAGGTTGCTGTTTGTTTATATTGATGGTTCATTTCCCTGTCAGTGATAGTTAGTCCATCTAGGCCTTTGCCATCGTCGTTGTCCTATCAGGCCACTTCTCCTCATTAAGCTACCTGTTCCTGTGTCATATTGGACCAATCAGAGGCTGCTTCCTCTTTTAAAATTCACACCGTTTCCCTTTGTTGTAAAGATTTTTAGAGAGCTATTTGGAGAAGGTGAAGAGACTCTACAAAGCATAATTATTAATAGTGAACTTCAATGCAAATTTTGGAGAACTGCATGTTGAAGCATATGCTCCAATAATGTTAGCTTCTTTATTGAAGCTGGCTAATAGCAATATAGTCCTTTAACACGATACAGTAATTCAAGTCTCTGCCGGGAGACTAACAACCTGACTGATTTTAAGCGGAGAGGGGGAAATGAACGTTTCGTGCCTAGAAAGGAATGCTTCTTTTAAAGACTGTTTAACTATGTACACATAGCCTATCCTAGCCTCTGCTTTGGCAAGCAAGACAACAGTATTCTCCCAGCTCACAATAATGGGCAACTCGCAACACCCACAAGGCACACTGACTAAATGATGGTACACCTGTACTAACATGTCATGGATACCAATATGATGGTGAGAGTCCTTAAGTGACAGCGACCATATCCGCTCCTTGTAGCCCAGGTACAGATCTGCCAGACCGTTAGAAAATATTACTACATTTACAGCAAAATAAAAAAGCTTTCTATTCCATTCACTGGATATAACAAGCCAGCAAGCCCCAATCATGACAATACAAGACACTTTTCCAAATTGAAATGTACAACTATACCCTTAGCAAACATAGATTATCAAGTTAAAAACACAAGTTTGAAGGCAACACCGTCAGTCTTGCATGGTCACATACTATTATTTTCACAGCTAAGCGAGCTGCAACAGATTGTGATCAGATTGTGATCATTTTAAACAACTTCTTGCTAAAAGTTCAAACGCCTGCTGGACCAGATTTGAAAGTCAGTCTCCAAAAGGATGCTAAACAAGGCAAATGCTAGCCATTTGCTCTCGGTTAGTAATATGTTCCCGAGCCATCTAGAAGACATAATATGTAATTTGCCTCCTCCAAAACAGTCCCACCCATTGCAAGTGAAATTGTGATTGGTATAGGGTACTGTAATTCCAAAGCGCTGCCCTTATCGAGATGAATGACTGGTACAATGACAGGATCCTTCTGGCCAAATCTTAGATAGATTTTGTCTACCCAGAAGCCAACAAAGAAAAAAATTCAGATATGATATTATTTTCCCTTTGGTATTGAACCTTCTCTTACCAACATTTGGATTTCAGGAGATTGTCTGGACCAGGACCACACCCCTAAATGCATTGAAGCAACTGCCATGTGATTGGTTGATAAGATAATTGCATTAATGAGAAATTAAACAGGTGTTCCTAATAATCCTTTAGGTGAGTGTACGTTTCTTGGTGATTGAATTTGAAAGATCGGGTCTGTAACATCATGAACAATAGAATACCAAATGCTGCAATAAATAATGGAATTACTCTCTCCCTTGACGACCGGGTACGCAATCAATATCTCAACACTATACAAATGACTGGTTTCTAACACCTAGGACTTTGCTGTAACATTGTCTGATTAACATGAGATGACTATGTAGAGGTTCATGGAATCTGTCTGTATAAGACTTATATTTACAACAAGTACTTGCATGTAGAATAGGCTATCTGAGCTACTAAAAGGATGCGTGTTCTGGAAGACACACTTGGTTAACTCTGGGGGAATATCATTAGAGCTATTTCATTATAACACTTCTTCAAATGTAGTCAGTCTGGTTCCCAGAGCAGGTGGATACTGTCAAATTGGATGCATAACCAGGGGCTTAGATGGTGCAACATGGCAGTCTGTCTTCACATGACTAGTGGCACGACATGTGAAACAACTCCTCAGCATGACATTCGGACAATGTGCTTTGTCCTTACACTTGTGTCACACTTGTAAAGGGAACCTTTACACTTTGGACACCTGTTCTCTTTCTGTGAGGGAAAATGTAATACTCTCAACAAAATGTTGCAACACACTCCAGATCTTTAAACTGTAACGGGATCAGTAAGCCTACTAGACTCCATAGCTGACTGCATACATGCCTGAAGCTCAACTGACTGGGCTAGAATAGAGGCACACTGCCTGTTGTTACAGATAACAGGGTTCTGGGCTGAAATCAACTCATGAAAAGAGAGTTCTGGGTCATCTGAAATGTATTTGGGGACACCAACTCTTGAATACCCCTCATGTTGTGTAAAGGCAACCAGAAGTGATAGGATTGTGAGATTGTTCAACTTTTGATCCAGTGTTGAGCAAAGCCACACATGCATTGCAGTAGATTACCATACAATTCTCTGTTAAATATACCTCCTGGCCATTTTGTCAAAAAAAGCCACAACTGTCGGTTAAATCAACCTTCAAGCAATTTTGTATAGAAAAATGACAATCCTATTAGAAGTGTATTGTTCGGTGATCTTTTCTTCCAAAAAATTGGAGAGCTACATTTTATGAAAATGTAATATATCAATTATATCTAAACTTTTGCTCCAAAACGCCCCTCAGCAGATGAGTTATATTATAATACATTTATGTGACTTTTATGGGACAAATGAGGATGGATTGAGACTTATATTTGACAAGGATGATGAATAGATGAGATCTAATCATTTGACAGAAACATAACTTGGCTAACAGAAACATTGACAAAAATTGGCGTACAGAATCTTGTGACTGTGAAGAACAAAAGAAAAAACATATTTATATTAACTGATTGCTTTACTCTGACATGTTATGCAAGGCTCTCTAACCTCTGACAATTATCCGGAAAACAACCTTAGTAAGTGAACATCAGTTTTGCGAGAACTGCGTCACCGTGGTATCCAAATGAATAACATACATAGTAGTAACTATGGATGTCTCAGAGGTCCACATTTATTTTTTGGGAATGACACAGAATAATTTCTTTTAGTGTCAAAATAAATTACAAAGTGTAGAAATACAAATTGAAAGAAACATATTTTTTATGTGTTGAAGGATTAAGTGATATGTCACTTAAAATAATTTTCTGGAACATCTCTACACATGGCAATACTCAAGCAGTCAGGAAAGCTGAAGCTTATTGGTAGGAGCAATACACACAGGGAATATCCCAACTGCCTATTTCTTTCATACTTCCTCCTCAAAGCAAAATTGTTGGTGCTTTTTACTTTACTGCTTCAGATGTTTTACTGTGTGTAAGTGCAACTTTTGGACACTTGCAAAAGAGACTTAAATTCACTTGTTGCCAGTGCAGGAAATAGAACATATCCCTTCAAACTATCTCCAAAACTGCTAACATGCTCTAACAATGTCCAGCTCTTGAATGTCATTACAGCTTAAAGAGAATAGTGTCCAATATTTACCCTTTATCTGAACCTAATAATAATATAAGAGATCACAGATCAAAATGAACACCAACGAGTGATCAAGATCAGAACCAAGAGTAGTACCAAGACAGGTGGTCGTGCTTCAAGGTTCTGAGTCTCAAAACTACAGGGGGAGCCACTCAGTGAGACTTACTGATGCTCTAATCTGCATGATAAACACTTATCATGCAACCCGCATTGATTAGGATGTGCTTCTCATTAATCCTTAGGGGGTCGTTGGAGTTTGCTAATAATGGGGCCACCTGCACTCAGTCGGTGGGAACTGATTAAAGGGAGAATGGTTAAACGTCTGATTTTATTGTAGAAAGCAGTGAGATGGGATTGTTTTGCAGAGTAAAACAATTGATGTACTATCCCTTTTAGTGCACGTTTAGTGTACATTTTAGAATGTTTTCTCAAGGATTGATTCCTGTATTTTGTCATGGATCAAGTCATGTATTTTTTCCCCCTCTCATGTACAAGAACAACTACCTGCTTCTTTAACCTGTGTGCCATATGTATGTTTAGAGATATTTAACCATTCACTTACTGAATCTGTCCTCTTCCACGTGAAATCTTGCACATCACTCTTCTTCCCTAGTGTATATGCAACTTAAACAAAGAAAAAGGGGGCACCCCTGGGCTATTCCTTGGTGAACAACGTAAAGGAAATTGCCCTGCTTTTAAAGCCTGTGAGTGCACTTATCTGGCAAATATTAAAAATAGATTACGGAGCCATTGGAAGGTAAGTGGTGCCATAAGCAGGATTGATTGTCACGGGGAGTATCACCGAGACTGCCTACATCACCTTGAGGGTCTCATCCGCTTAATGATGTCATGTGCCGTGTGCTTTCCCCCGCTTGAAGAATGCACACCATTTTGCAATGGGTTTTGACACTCCACTTAAACTGCTATTCTAAGCAGTTAACAGCCAGCGTCAGTGGCCACCGCCAGACGTCTAGAAGATGGACAATGGGGTGATGAGGGTGAAGAATAAAAACACTCGGCTGTCAAACACACTCAGAAATGACAAGGGCAATGAAAATGGCTTTATTATCCTGTCAAAGGCAACTTTCAGTGACAGTATTTCACGGTACACCAAGCTCTCTGGAAGGCTGTTAAACAGCATCTAGTAAAGTGGCATATAGGTGAATGCTGGTTTCAGTTCTTCTGTAACGATATATAAGGAGTTTTGCTGTAGGTGTGTTTGTGCAACGTAGGTTACTTTTATTATCCTGTTTGTCAAAGAATGCAATAGAGAAATGTAATACTATGACAGTATGTATAAATTAAACAGAAAACAATCTCACAGTTTATATACAGTACCAGTCAAAAATGTGGACACACTGACCATTTCAGGTGAATTCAAGTGAATGGGTCAGTTTGTCAAAATGTTTCAGTGGGACTGTATGTGCACTTCCAAAATGCCTTCTGAAAGTATTCAGACACCTTCACTTTCTCCATGTTGTTGTGTTTTAGACCTAAAGTAATTTATAAAGAATGACAAAGCGAACATATGTTTTTAGACATTTGTGCCAATTCATGGAAGAAACAAACTGATATCTAATGTATTCAGAACTTTTATTCAGTACTTCGTAGAACCACCTTTGGCAGCGATCACAGCTTTCGAGTCTACTTGGGTGTGCCCCTTCCAGCTTTTACCAGACCAAATTAATATATATTTTTTTAAAACCTGAATGACCTTTCATTATTTTACTCCCTCACTACTTCTTCTTCTATATCTAGAGCTAAAGCCACTGTCATTTCACCCTGCCTCTATCAGTAGAAAACTCTGGTCACCTTCTCCTCTTCCCTAAGTTCTCTTACCTGCTCCCTCTCCCTCCTACAGTATATGGAAACATTCTGAAAAAAAATCCATGGCCAGTGGCTGCATCCATTCTGACTACAGCACGGCCAGAGTCACATACTGCATGGCCAGAGTCACATGACTACAGCGTGGTCAGAGTCACACCCCTCTGAAAAGAAACTAAGAAATGATTCCTCTGATGTGAATAAACATCAGGCTGACATCTTTTGTGTCTTTTCTCTCCATAACAATTGAACAGCCTGTCTCTGAACAACATTTTTCATGAACAATCTCAACCCCAACCAGACAGGCTTCAAGACAGGTCACTTAACCAAGACCACTCTCATCTGTGTTACTGAGGCTCTCTGCAGTGCCAAAGCTGACTCTGCTGTCACACTCCTAGGCGCTGCCTTCAAACCAGCAGATTCTCCTTTCCACTCTTTTTGCTGGGCATCTGTATCGGTTGCATTTATGTTTGTAATTACCTTCACCATTGAAAAACTACAGAAAAGCTAAAACTTCCTCCCCTTTACACTAAGTTTAAGACAAACACAGTCATGTGAATTTGTTAGTGACACTTCCCTTGTTTAAGTGGACAGACTTGGTCAAGCTGGTCTGTCTATGCCTGCTATGAAGCTATTTCTGAATCGGTCAATAACGTCATGACATATAAACGCACAATCTGGTCTACTCCGCCTCCAACATCAAAAATGAAATGTATATTATATATAACAAAAACCACACGGATGTTAGTAGTAACATAAACCGTTTTTCTTCCGTAGGTTTGTTTACAGCTTCCAACTCACGTAACATTTAAACTGATCTTTGAAGTGTTCAAAGGAAGTTAAGTAAGAGTTAAAGTGTTAAAGCAAGACCCGCCACATTCCCAATCTAGTTCAGTATCACTGTATTTACTTTCATCAGGTCTCTCATAGCCATATTGCAAATGAGGTCCCTCAGATTAGAAAACTGGCCAGGAGCAAAGAAAAGTTGCGACAAAATTCTACTTCACTGAAGTTTTCGAAATCTTCGAGTAGTGAGAGAAAGCCTTTGGTTAGTGTCTCCAGACTCTGTAGTGTGATTTGCATATGAGTGGAGCACTCCTGTAAGCCTGCTCAGGGAAAAGGTGTGGACAGCCGCCAGTTCTGTGGTGTTTGGAAATGCCGCGTCCAATTAGGGTCTTCCACCGTAAAAAGACTGCCTCGCTGGCGCTGCCAGCCCCCTTCCCTCGGACCCTAAGCCCCTTCTCAGAGCCAGCCCATCAGCAGACAGGGTTGAAAGGTGCCATCTGACCATGGAGATGGGGCTTCCTAACTCTGCCAACAAGCTTCTGAGTGGATTTGGAGGTGTGTGTCCGCGGACGGGAAATCTTTCCCCATCCGAAAAGTCGATTAAAGCCAGCAGCTGCGTTTCAGGCTCTGCCAGGTACTCCTCTCCCTACAACAGACACACAGAAAGACACGCACAAACACACAAGCACCACACACACAAACACACAAGCACCACACACACACACACACACTTCCCATACTTGACATCAAGGAGCTGAGGGATTTGTCCGGAACACCAACAAGAGAGCCTTGACTTGAAGGCAACTTTCCTTAATCGCCCTTCAAAATCAGTCTGAGGTGGACTCCTGTGGCCTGTCCCATCAATTAGTGCAGACATCCTCTGTAGTTTGTACGGAAGTGTTTCATGCTTTAGGAAATGTAATGGCTCTTTAAAGTGGCACACCTGGATTGATTGAGTAATAGATTATCGACAGGACTAGAGAGAGGGGATGGAGCAGATGGAGTCGAGCATTTCAATACAGAGAAAGCGAAAGTAGCATACGTTTGCTTTCTTTTAGAAGATTCAACTTTGCAACATGGAATTATAAACCCACCTCACAAAGAAATCTGCAGGATTTGCCATAATTATTTAATGTGTATTAATGTTATTTGTCTGTCCAAATTGGGTAATATAGTTTGGTCATTTCCTTCCTTTTAACTCTAATTTGCAATTCCATGTGGAGAAATTTAGCACTGCACTGGCCCTTATTACTCAGTAGCCACCAAATAAATTTCCAATGGGGGATGTGAAATCGATGTGCATTCTGTCTTCCGCCTCTTTTACAGTCCTTGTAGACTCTCCTCTGTGATTTTAAAAGTATGTTAATGTAATTTATTGAACCTCTTTCCTTAATCACACACATTGCCTACAATTACATACCTTGACAGCCACTGGACTTCTAATTGCTAATGCTTTTCCTGGAATTTGTCCTCTAATCCTTGTATGTGATTACTCTTTGAAAGAAAAAAAGTGCTTTGCTACTACTCTTTAGCTTCTTTCCCGCAAGGGCAATGGGTTTGAGGGCACGTCTGGAAAGTCTTACTACTTTCTGTTTTGTGACTGTGGTTTGACTGAGTCCTATCAGATGTAGACGCTCAGGTGTTGTTTTGAAACCAGACTATTATCATCAAAATAACTGCTATATTTTAACTCAATCCCATTGTGATCATTTGATAATTAACTATTACCAACAGATTACTGATTAGTGGATAAGTGGAGATCACAGTAATCAAGAATCAAAAGGGTGACACTACTGTGGACGACCTTCGAGGGGTACAGTGATTATATACTGTAGGTATCTGTGTTTTGTAGGCATGTGAGTGCACAAATATTGCCGTCCATCAGAATTTATCAACATCTTGTTTGCAGAATTTTTTTTTTATAAACCTATCATGATTTATACTTATTAGATTAGATTCAACTTTATTGTCATTGTACAGCACAATGAAATGTAGTTAGCATCTAACCAGAATTGCAAATAGAATAGAGCAGGACATTTGCAAGTATTAAGCAAAGTGTATGTTACAAGTGGAACATGTAGATGTGCAATGAGGGCAAATACAATGCAAATGACGATTCTAAATGAGCAATGAAGGAAAATAGGGAAGGGCAGAACATTTACAGGTATTAGGTATATATATATGTACAGTACAAGTGGGAAATTAATAGTTGTGCAAGGATGCAAATATAAGTACAATGGCAATTCTAAATGTGCAGTACAGGCAAACTGAAGGCGCAAGGTGGCATGTGCAACTGAAATGCAGGGATAGCAGCAATGAGGTTCCTCTGGTAGACATGTGCATGTAACAACTGAAAAATGCAAGTAAAGTACAATGGCAATTCTAAATGTGCAGTACAGGAAAACTGAAGGCGCAAGTTGGCATGTGCAACTGAAATGCAGGGATAGCAGCAATGAGGTTCCTGAGGATATACTACATTAAGAAAAATAGGTGTTCTTCAAACATTCTTCCTTAAGGTTGCTTGAAGAACTCTTACCTGAAATGTTTTCTTCAGCTAAGATATTTGAGGTAATCTCTTATCTAAGTCTTCTCTTCCGTGACCTTCATTCAGAATACTAATTACTACTCTGGATGTATTGCAGTAAGAATTGCACGTCACTCTAAACTAGCATACATGTTCATTACATGTAGGCCTGATGAGACCTGCACAACTCTGAGTTTCTGGTTGTTGTATTTAAGTTAAATGACAACAAACTGTATTATTTTAAGAGTACCTAAAGGCCAAAGGAAGGGAAATTAATACATTTACAGTGCACTTAAAAATGTACTTGACTGGCACACTGTGAAATACGCAAATAAAGAATACATATATCCTTCCAGCTGGGCTATTCAATTCTGCTTCTGGATGGTTTAGAGAACAAATGTCTTCAGAGAACCTGAAAGTTTTCCCACATGTCACCGTCTTGTTATTTGGTTCCAACTTGTACTTTTTGTATCTAATGAAAATTACATTGAACTGAGATGAGCATTTTTTTTTTTATCCCTGAGACGATTAACAATACAATGAAATTGAATGGTAATACAAATGACCTGGCTAATGAATGTGTTGATCATAAAAATAAAACATATGAACCATTTCCTAAATTGCCACTTTATGTGAGCAGTGGGGAAGTAACACAGTAGTAACATAAAAAGAGAGAGCCCACTGAGAGAATAACTATATTTTTGTCTAAGCCTGCCTACCACCTAAGACTCCTGAGCATTCGACGCCAATGACAGTGGATCTTACATGTTGTTTCTCAGTCACGTTCAGTAATGTATTGGTATTGCAATTGTTTTATTGTTGTTATGTAATCAATATTCAGACATAGGAAAATTCTCCAAACGACAACTTGCCATTATACGAGGGATTATTCCCCACTATTATCTTCAGTAACATTGTTCACATACACATAACTACAATGTGGAACTTCACCGCATTCAATCATCTTACTCAAAACCAATATATGACACTTTAACCGTTATTGCTTAAATCTGTATCAGCTCAATATTTGACTAATTGCCATCATTCAAAGTCAAATGACTAATGAAATGCAAAGTTTAGCATGAACAATCTGAGATGAAGGCAATGGGCTTTAGAGTGAAATAATTAATAACATGCAAATATCTTAATGGTTAAAAGATTGCTCCAGTATGTGACAAGTTCAAAATACTGTATGTGGTTTTGTCCTTGTGCATGGCACTTAACCCTAATCTATTCTGTAAGTCACTCACAATAAGAGTAGTAAATGCAAAGCCAATTAGAGTACAATAGACACAATTTTGTGAGGAACTAGCATATTTCTACTGTAGATTATGTAGTGCATGCATCCATTTGATCTATTGTGTCTAATATTGTTTAGGTCCCACTTTTGCCGCCAAAACAGCTCTGACCCATCGAGGCATAGACTCCACTAGACCTCTGAAGGTATGCTGTGGTATCTGGCACCAAGACGTTAGCAGCAGATCCTTTAAGTTCTGTAAGTTGCGAGGTGGGGCCTCCATGGATCGGACCTGTTTGTCCAGCACATTCCACAGATGCCCGATTGGGTTGAGATCTGGGGAATTTGGAGGCAAAGTCAATACCTTGAACTCGTTGTTGTGTTCCTCAAACCATTACTGAAAATGTTTGGTTTGTGGGAGGTACTTGCCATCAGGGAGTACCATTGCCTGAAACGGTGCACATGGTCTGCTACAATGCTAAGGTAGGTGGTATGTGTCAAAGTAACATCCACATGAATGGCAGGACCCAAGTATTACCAGCAGAACATTGCCCAAAGCATCACACTGCCTTCGCTGGCTTGCCTACTTCCAATAGTGCATCCTGGCACCATGTGTTCTCCAGGTAAGCGACGCACACACACCTGGCCATCCACGTGATGTAAAAGGAAACATGATTCATCAGACCAGGCCACCTTCTTCCATTGCTCCGTGGTCCCTTTCTGATGCTCACAATCCCATTGTAGGTGCTTTTGGCAGTGGACAAGCGTAAGCATGGTCACCCTGACTGGTCTGCGGTTACGCAGCCTCTTACACAACAAACTGTGATGCACTGTGTGTTTTGACACCTTTCTATCAGCACTAGCATTAACTTTTTCATTAATTTACCGCTTTTCCTTCCTTGAACCAGTTTTGACACAGCTTTTTTTTGGACAAAGTTTTGAGTGAGGAACAGAAGCGTTCAATTTGCAGTGGACTCTTAATTTTAATCATTCTGTTCCTCACTCAAATCCTTCCTTTTTGACTGGGAACACCCCACAAGTTCGGCAGTTTTGGAGATGCTCTGACCGAGTCATCTAGCCATCACAATTTGGCTCTTGTCAAATACGCTCAGATCATTACGCTTCCCCATTTTTCCTGCTTCTAACACATCCACTTTGAGGACAGAATGTTAAAAGTTTTTTTTTTGTTGCTTTAGCTCTGCTCTCCAGCACCGTATCATTAGTTTTTGTGAAATAGACACAAATTTGTTAGAAATTTGTGACATACACATGAAAATGGTTACCATTTTCTGCAGGTGATTTGGTTTGATCACCAGAGCTTGTTCTTATATATATCCTAACCTTGACAGTAACATTAACCTAACTCTGATCCTTTTTGAAGGTATTTACTACCATTAACTAATTTGAGAAACAAACGTACTCGCCCAATAATAGACAGCAGTAAAGCCAATTATCTTGTACTTTGGAAACCGTGAAATGGGGGACTATGCACAAAACATGATAAAAGTATAATATCTAGTATAATTTATTATTCATGGAAATACCCATAGCTGGGCACAGTTCATAAAAAAGTAAACTTCTATAACCGCTAATTAGTTAAATTGTAAAACATTTTATGGAGGTTAGAGATACATGTTAACGTTGCTTTTTTGCTGTTTCTGTATGTGCTAGAAGCTTCCGGTTCTTTCCATTGGATTCCTGAGTCAAAAGTCAAATTACATTAGATTTGTCCTTTTCCATCAAGTCGAGGCAATATAAATTGACGTTGAGACACATGAATAGCTGCTCGCAAGTAATACAAGGATTCCCAAGTGTTTTCCCTATTTTTCACTTTTGAGCTTCATACTAAAGCGTTGAGACTAGCGCGAGAGAGACTAGCGCAAAAAATGCAATTTCTGACTTTTAAAAAAGCATTTAAATATTCAGCACAGCAAGCATTGGATTTGGTCTCATTCCCCACTCCGACATGAAACAAAATTTGGTTTGGACTCTAGAGGGTTTTAAAAGTATATTTATGAAGTTTTTGGGTCGGCAGTCTTCATTTAACGAAAGTTAAATGTCACAGAAGTTAATTAATCTGATAATGATTTTCACAGTTAACTTAAACTTTAAATTGTAAACAAAAATGTTAACTATGTTAATTAACGATTAACTGTTTTTTTTTCAGCTCTGGAAATCCCCTAAAAAGTATTGCACTTTAACCTTTTTGCAATTGTATCATTTCACATCCAAAGTGCTGTAGTACAAAGCCAAAACCACAAAAAAGTCACAAAAAATGTATAATAGTTGAAATGTGCATAAACAGTGCATTAGCTCACTGCATTATAATACTGGGAAAAATTCTCACAAGACAAATGATGCAAAACAAGACCTTTGCTTCCTTCCTCTCTTCCAGCATGTGTAACCCTCTCAGCTTTCAAATACTTCTTTCCTCCCTCTGTGGAAGGAAAGAAAATAGAGTGATGTTGCTGTAATGTACTGAACCAAAGAATTACATTGTTGACAGACCAACAGACAATACTATAAAAGACTCAAGTCTCACGGTCATGCCAGCCTGAGTTAGTGATTCTAACCCCTCTTAGACATTGTGTGTTTGAGCTAAGAGTTCTGTTGTTGTGCCTTGGATTCCCCGATTCCTTCTGCAGTTGTTGATACCAACCATCTGCCTGTGCGATTAACACAGGCTAAACTAGAGCAGTCTTTGTGAGACAAGCGTTGATCCACAAAATGCACGTTATCTGTTTCGCTCTGACTCTCACAAGGCACAAGGGTTGTTAGAAGGTACAGTTTATTTATTTATATTTTGGGGAGGTATTACATTCACAGAACTACAAACTCTGTAAAGATGTTGCTGACTTTGGATATTCATTTCCAAATATGCAAACTGCTCCTGCACTATTTAACTATTCCCCCTTGAATCCCCTGTTGTCCTGACACTTAAAGGGTAAAACAAGTCAAGGTGAGGCTAAATATGAGGGCAGAGAAAGCAGATGAATCAGAGTACTGAATTTAAGCTTTTTCACTGGGGAATTCAGCAGTTCCAAACAAGTTTAAAGGCCTGATCTTGCCTTCAGCACAATTCCTTGCAACTCTTTTAAAGTTGTATCCATATGCGTTTTCCATTTCCAGGGTATTCTTGTGTCATTACAGCAGTGTTAAATGTCATCTGCTGGTAAAAGACCGTAGCTTGGGATGTTGTTCTAGGGTATCTGTAAGGGGTTGTTAGAAGAATGATAATGATGATATTGTTTGGCTTCAGAATCGAGTGACAAACCTCTACATGTAGATGGAGCTATTGCTTGATAGTCACTTCTTATCACTACTCGATCTCTGACACAGCTGTCAATACACTTTAAAATCTGCTGTATTGCTGATCTCAATTGCCATGCATATTGGCCAGCGAAATAACCCACCATTTAGCCCCTTCTTAACTAAATGTCAATATTACATTTTTTGATTGCAGCCAAAACATTTTGAAACGGTCACCCTCTGGTTGGTGTAATCATTGGAAACCACTTTGACTTATTTAATGAGATGACTAAGGATTTTTGGATTTATGTATTTGTCAATAATTTCGTTGGCTTAGTATGTGTTAGTTTATCACAGCAAATAGCTTCTAGAAATTAACTTGACACCTTTTTATTGTAATTTCAGACTAAATTACACTACATGCAAAAATTCAGTTGGTAATGCATTTGTAAATGTCTGTCACTAGTTTCTTCAACCACCTTTTACAATGGCGTTAATAAGAAACTGGTGTGTGCAAAATGGAGCACTGACACAAAATGTTTTCATTAAAGATCTGACTTTAGCTCCAAAGGAAATGCATGCAGTTACAATAAGCCCTAGTTCTGTGTAAATTCAGGCTATTTATTTATTTCATTTTAATTTCACCAGAGTCCCTTCCAGATCGCACTAGTTGCCACTCAGCCCAATTGTAAAACACAGTGTTAAATTTAAATGCATATACAGTGACTCATGTTTTAATATTTCATCACCCGAGTCTACAACTGAAGGCAGCGAAACAAACAGAATGAAGTAGCTCCAGCTGCAATGGAGCCTTTTGATTGGCTCAGTGGCTACGTCTCAGACTCCTCTGACCCGGCGGACATGACACAGATCGATGGTGCTCTCCCATCAGCGTCTCCAGCTGCCAGATGGCCAGTGGGTCTCCAGTCTCCTGACATTCATCAGTGTCTCCCAGTCAGATGTTCCCACAGCAGTGGCCTGACCCCAGCATGGAGCAATGTCTGCCCAGCCCCAGAAGCATTGCCCCAGCCTATCTCCTCCATGTGCTGTGGGGGACAGGTCTTTAATGATGCCACAGAGCGGGGGGGGGGGGGGGGGGGGGGGGGCGCTTGGGAGGAAAAACTGAAAATGTGGCCAATATGGCACTGGTTCCGCCAGCAGCTGTGTGTCTTATTGTTCCATCGGGTGGCGTGGTGAATGCATTTCACAGACAACTGTTAGAGCTTAAATGAGTGCAGTGCAGTGGAAATAAGCTAAGTGGGTGTTTTGGTTAGGCTCTCATCGAGCCAGAGTGTTACTATAATTATATGAGGTATCTGTGTGTTTCTGTGTTCATTGTGCAGATCAATGACAGCGTCACTTCTTGCCTCCCTGTGTACTGCTAGAGTAACAACCATCTGTAGGCAAGATTTTCTCCCACCATTTTGGTCAATTCGATGCACAACTGTCCGTTTTGGCAATAAATTTGGCAAATGCGATGGAACGAATAACGAACTAATTCCTTGTGGCTTTGCTTACGCTTACATCTAGGCAAACGCCCTTATATTGTCATGTAATATAATGTGCATGCTCCTCCACCACTATCTATTCATAGGGGGGCGGGAAATGGAAAAGAGAAGACAAAGCTTAGCAATTCGACCACAGTAACTGATTCCTGCTGATTCCCCAGGGGGTGATCAAATGCACTTTTAAGCCATCCATGAAGCTTGTCCCTTAACTGCAGAGCAATTCACTACGGTGGCAGTGAGAAGCCAGCTCTTTTTTTCAACAGCAGGCGTAGTGAGCGTATTTATAATGGACCCAACGCAGGCACAGATAGTATCCGGAAACAAGCCCCATGGCACAGTCAAATGGGCCCTGTACACTATTGGAGGGGAAATAAATGTCACAAAAATGTAATTCCGCCTCTCACCTAAAGGGCTCTCCTGGCTGCCACTCTCATTTGACGATACCTATTTGTAGAGCTACAATATAGCACTATGGCAGTTCTCCTGAAAAACACAGGAAATGTTGGTTCTGGATCTAATCAACCTTCATGAAAGAAGTTCAGTTACAAACCCTTAGTTTGTACATTTTAGGGACTGTAATAAAGCCAATTATGGTTTCCAAAAAAGTAAAATGTACAAAAATAGTATTGTTTAAAGAAGAGGTGATGCAACACAGTGACCCTGTCCCAACATTTTTGAAAAATGTTGCCGGCATCAAATTCTAAATGTCTATGTATTTTTCAAGATTTTATATGTTGTCTTTGTCCTATTTTCGATTAAACATAGGGAATGATTTGCACATCATTGCTTTCTGTTTTTATTAGCATTTTACGCAGTGTCCCAACTTTTTTGAAAACAGGGTTGTAGTTCAGAACATCAAATTCACTGCCAAAATGTCAAAAGTTCACACACAGAGTGTGAATTATACAATGGCAATCAGGGGTCAACATTTTCTCCAAGGCGTAAAGGGAATCCAGTACAGTGCAGGCGCGTGCTTCAGTGAACTGAAGTCTTACAATCCTAACAGTATCTTGCTTGTTTAATGTAATGTCTGCAGTCTGTAGATTATGATAAAGCTAATCAATTACACCAGCTCATGGGGCACGAACCACACAACAGGGGTCACCAACAAAGTATGCTAGAGCAAAACTGGCAGGAAGTCAGACTCACACACACAACAGCAGACCATCATTTCGGTTCAAACACAGACCCACATAAAATCAGAACCAAAGACACTATCAACATGCCAAAGAGGTAGGCAGATATCTTACTACCATACAGCATCTAGGCCTCTGCCTGACTAACGTTAAAGGCATAGACAACTCAATAATCAAAAATGTCCTTACTTAGACTATAAGACTATTTTCAAGGTATGAAAACGGCTGACAAATTTGCCTGATTTTTGGGTCTTCTATGCCTTTGAGTAGTAACTAGGCTAATGTGTCAGTATTCAAAGTAACGTAATGCAAAAGATTCTGTCAAAACATTCTTACCTTAAAAAACTGACCACATAGGTTTGAAATGCCAAGCTATAGGTAGACAGCGAGTCAGAAATCATTCAAATGAGGGGACGTTTTTGCCGACCATAACCAATGCCAAAACTCAAGAACATGTTAGTCATTTTCTATTGTTACATTTCCATGCAGTTTAAAACAGAATAAATTACTTTTAAATATGCCAGCTTAACCAAGGCACTCTCTTGAAGAGAGAGAGAACAACACATCTTACCAGCAAGTACTGTTGGAGTAGGGGTGGCATTCATTAAATGGCCACTGCAATGCATTGCAACATGCATTGCAGTGGCCGGCAGACAAGACATTCAACTGTCTGAAATCGCATTACAAGATTCTTCCAGGCATTTATAAAGCAAATATGTTATAATATTTATGATTACAGGTAACAACGATATATAAATGTTTTGACCCCCTCGAACTGTAGTTTTTAACTCTTTTGGTGGGGCCCAGGTTTTAATTAGGGGGGTAAACCCTCACCAATCCCCCTGTAATTTAAACCCTGGTCACACACTCACCCTTACATGCTGGAAGATGCACAGACAAACATCCTTATACACTAATCTACAGCTCCAAAATCTCCACCTACCACAGTTATTAGGGAATGGTTTGTTACTACCCCACCTCCATACCCAATGCTGATAATGCCAGCACTAACTAATCTACATTTACCAAATGCAGGAAGCTAGCTGGCTATGACAACAAGGTAGATTATTTCTACCTTGTCATCAAGCATCCTAGAAGGAAGAGGGAACAATAGAGATATGTATGTGGTTCCATTTTTTTCATTCTCTGTGTGAATATCAAGGTTTTATTCTTCTCCCGTTTTGCCTTTACTCCCCATGCTCGAGCATATTCACACGGATTGCTGTTCCTACCAGATAACGTTTTTGTGTTTTGTTTATTGCATTAATTGCCTGAGGATTGTTTCCAATGTGACTGGACTGACAATTAGGAAGGGATGGGGAGGCAGGCAGGGGGAAGGCAGTCGTGACAATGGGAATTCAGACCGGCAGAATGCATGCTGCTACTCTGGGGTCTAGCAGAGAAACATTTGCTGCATATAAGGAATATATGGACTGATAAAGAATTTAAATATCCCTTTTGTGCCACCCTCGAGAGGAAAAGGAGGGCTATTTACTGCATTATCATGGGAAAACCATGTAGCTTCGTAGTGCCATAGACCTGACAGAGGGAGATGAGTATAATACATTTTCCAAATCATTCATTTTAATATATATTGGGGAATTACCTGGGCATATTCGAAGAACATTAGTCTTTTTCATGTGGTTTTGAATACAGGAGATATAACTACCCATATCTTGTCGTTGATATATGACAATGAGATTGACGGGAGCAGAGTATTTTTACACCCTGATAAAAAAAATATTATTGTCTCTTAATCAATGACTCAATGTTAGTATATACAGTTAGGTCCGGAACCCTTTGGACACTGACACAATATTCATAATTTTGGCTCTGTATGCCACCACAATGGATTTGAAATTAAACAAACGACAACTTCCAGCTTTAATTCAAAGGTTTGTACAAAAATATCGTATGAAACGTTTAGAAATTACAACCATTTTCATACACAGTCCCCTTATTCCGGGGACTCAAATGTAATTGGACAAATTAACACATTATAAATAAAATATTCATTTTTAATACTTTGTCGAGAATCCTTTGCAGGCAATGCTGGCTTGAAATCTGAAACGTATGGACATCCCAAAACACTGGGTTTCCACCTTTGTGATGATTTGCCAGGCCTTTACTGCACCTGTCTTCAGTTGTTGTTTGTGGGTCTTTCTGCCTTTAGTTTTGTCTTCTGCAAGTGAAATGCATGCTCGATAGGGTTGAGATCAGGTGATTTCCTCGGCCATTGCGAAATATTCCACTTTGTTGCCTTAAAAAACTCTTGGGTTGCTTTCGCAGCATGTTTTGGGTCATTGTCCATCTGTAAAGTGAATCGCCTTTGCTGAATTTGACTGAATCTGAGAAGAAAATATATCCCTGTACACTTCAGAATTCATCTGGCTGCTTCTGTCTTCTGTCACATCATCAATAAACACTAGAGACCCAGTGCTATTGGAAGCAATGCCATCACATTGCCTCCACCATGTTTTACAAATGATATGATATGCTTACTCCATGACATGAAGCATATTCCATACTTTTTTCTTCCCATCATTCTAGTATAGGTTGATCTTAGTTTCATCTGTCCAAATAATGCTGTTCCAGAACTGGACTGGCTTTTTTAGATGTTTTTTGGCAAAGTCTAATCTGGCATTTCTATTCTTCAGGCTTATACATGGTTTGCACTTTGTTGTGAGCCCTCTGTATTTGCTCTTGTGAAGTCTTCTCTTTATGGTAGACTTGGATAATGATATGCCTACCCCCTGGAGAGTGTTCTTCACTTGGCTGGATGTTGTGAAGGGTTTTTTCTTTACCATGGAAAGGATCCTACGATCATCCACCACTGTTGTCTTCCGTGAACGTCCAGGCCTTTTTGTGTTGCAGAGCTCACCAGTACATTCTTTTTTTTCTCAGAATGTACCAAACTGTTGATTTGGCCACTCCTGCTATCTCTCTGATGGATCTTTCTTAAGATGGCCTGTTTCACTTGTATTGAGAGCTCCTTTGACTGCATGCCACACCCGGAATCAACTCCAGAACATTTACCTGCTTAATTAAAGAAGAAATAACAAAGGAATAAACCACACCTGTCCATAAAACAGCTTTTGAGTCAATTGTCTAATTACTTTTGGTGCCTTGAAAAAGAGAGGGCTATATATTGAAGAACTGTAATTCCTAAACCTTTCCTTCAGTTTGGATGTGAATACCCTCAAATTAAAGCTGAGACACTGCACTTGTAACTTGAATATATTTTGGTAAACAGACAAAATAACAAAAGTTGTGTCAGTGTCCAATTATTTCCAGACCTACAGTAACTGTATGCTATACCTAGTCAATTTGATGATTGTAGTAGTTCTTTGTGAATATTTTTACATTTGATGAGAATCTGAGCTTGATAAAAAGTCCCTTCAAAGTTTTTATGTTTCCACAGCCCCTAGAGAGCTTGTCTTTGTTTGCACCCAAAAACCATCGTTCATACACTATTTCACCCTGATTTTTGGCAACTGGTTGTCAAATTTGCACTGTCAAGCTAAAAGAGGTCCACAAAAATATACCAATATGTACCCATTTAATCAAAAACGCTAGTAGTGATTCTACTATAGAAATATGCACATATAAACAACTCCAGCACACAATGACAGGTTCAAAGTCCCAGAATGCATTAAGCCAAAGAACCACTTGTTTTTTTAGGGATTATATAGATTTCTTCAGTGTTCACCATGACATCTATGTTTCATCAGAACCTTTTATCTTTTTAAGTCTTTTATCTGATATAACAGGTTTATAATTTTAAGTTGTTGGTTTGCAGGAAACCATTTTCCCTGTAAACAAAAACAATATTAATACTAATTAGGCGGTTAAAAAATAAGTGAACCCCAAGTTGCACTGGATGAATCAAATAGGTAAGAAGAATCAGATGGGTAAATAATTGGGTACCTGAGGGATCGTTTGGAAATTTTTTGTGCGGGACTCTAATAAATAGAGAAAATTGTCTGTTGCATTTCTTTAGTTCTATTTAGTCTTTTTCTATGTTCTGTTGTGACAATCTTTCATGTTCCTTGTATTCACCTGTATTCTGTCTTGTCAGCTGTCTCGTTTTCCCTTGATCACCTCCATTCAGTCTCCCCAGTTCACTGTTCCGTTTTTCATTCATTGTTTCATGTTACATCCCTGTTTTGTGTTACATAACAATTGTTAACAAGTAGGTCTTTGCATTAAAATAACCTTTTGTTTGAATCCACCTCTTTGCCTGTGTCCCGACACCACATATTCATTACACTTCTAACAAGACAATGACAGGAAGCATTCAATGACATCTACCTAAGAATGGCTCAGGAGAAAAAAAGGTTTTTGGCCAAATTCAAGTTCTGACCTTAATCCAATCGAGATGCTGTGGCACTTCCTGGAGTGAGCAGTACATGCCAGACACCTCTGAAACCTCACTCATTTGGAGTTTTGTAAGAGATTTAAAAGACTGATTAGTAGCCAAAGACATTTACTTCCAGACATGACATTTACTTCCAGTTCTCTGCTATTGAAGGTGCCCACATATTTTGAGTTGATCCCCCATTAGCAGTTATAACAGCTGCAACTCTTCTGGGAAGGCTTTTCACAATATTTTGGAGAGTCTCTGTGGGAATTTGTGCGCTTTTGTGTTACTGTTGGTTATTCATATTGTTGTTGACTTGAACTCTGTCTATATAATAATCTGATTGGTGCTGGTAATGTAATTGGTAACACTTTGTTACATAAAATCCACATTATTTGTCATTTAGGCTACACAGAAAATAGATGGTGGTAACGGAACAGTGTCAATAGAAAGGTGTTAATATAAAAAATGTAGTAGAGAAAAGCATGAAGTAAATATATACTATGTAGCTGAACAATATCAATAACGACAGCAGTGATAATGTTGATAGATGAGGAAGGTGTATATATGCAATCACAGTTAAAGTGGCTGAGTAACACAATGAATAACAACAACATATGGTGTGTGTCTGTATGTGCAACTTGTGCCTTGCATATAATAAAAAGAAATAAAGAAAACACAATCAAGCTACATAATGGTGTTTTTAGATCCAGTGAAAAGTAAAACAGAATCAACATGCTCCCAAATGGCACAGTGGCAAATTCCCTACTGTCTTGATGTCATTGTGAGCAGAGTTTGAATCCTGTTTGCTGCATTCTGAGAGTGCACTGGGACTGGCTCTGCAACCATCTTGGGTTGGTGGGGCTGATATATAAATGGACAACCTTGCATTGGGGCAAATCAAGCATCAACCACGGTTGTTGGTTGGGAAAGGTGCTGTCCTCCAGACTTATAGCGAATATGTTCTGATTAGGTGAACAGTGCACTAAGAATAATTTTCACTGTGCTGGAAATTATTGTGATGAAGCAAGGTCATGCATATTTCTTTGACTTTCAAAGGGCTGTAAATTGAGGATGTGTGTGGTTGCTATCATGGGTGTAGCAAAACATTCTGGGCCCTGTACATAGGTGTCTCTGAGGGCCTCCCCTCTCTTTATTCAAGATTCAATCATTTTCGAGGGCCCTCTGTACGTTATTGCCCTATATACTTAGTACCCCTTTTCCCTAAGTTCGATGCCACTGGCTGCTATACATCTACAATGCTACTCTGGAACAAGAGCACCCAGGGTATCCCTCTGAAATGAACTGTACTAGTATTTTAAAATCCCTGGTCATGTGTTCACCTGTTTTGCATTATTTCATTAACAACAAGAGCAAAATGATTTGCATGCTGAGTGGATGAGACATTAAGAGTTAACAGTATACACAACTCCCAACAGAACCATATTATGAAAAAAATCATTTCAAGTCAATTCATTATTTTCTACCGATGCTATTTATTGAGTGCTGCTAGACTTGACTTAATATACTCACAATGCACACTGATTGTTAATATGGTAGATTTCCCAGATGTGACAGACATAAAATACAAAAAGATCCATTTGCTGGTATCTGTCTTTATTAAAACCTACATTATGTTCACATTATTCATATTTACGGAAATTGAGGCCTATTGTGGGACTGGGACTATCGATAGGAATAGCATACAGGAAACAAAAAGTAATCTTGACAAAGGAAAATTGGCTATTCTAATTACCGCTAGTGTTTTACCTTGTCTGACTTAGCTGTCCTCTGAAACTGGCCATGGTCCCCCACTATAATTATTTTTCTTTTCTAAGAGCAAATTAGCTGAACCTCGTTACTGAGATACAGTTAAAACCACATCAGTAAATTGTTGTTTTGCTTTGTCATCAAAGTAATTTCCCACACATACACACACACACACACACACACGTATATATACACACATAAATATATACACTCACCTAAAGGATTATTAGGAACACCTGTTCAATTTCTCATTATTGCAATTATCTAATCAACCAATCACATGGCAGTTGCTTCAATGCATTTAGGGGTGGGGTCCTGGTCAAGACAATCTCCTGAACTCCAAACTGAATGTCAGAATGGGAAAGAAAGGTGATTTAAGCAATTTTGAGCGTGGCATGGTTGTTGGTGCCAGACGGGCCGGTCTGAGTATTACACAATCTGCTCAGTTACTGGGATTTTCACGGACAACCATTTCTAGGGTTTACAAAGAATGGTGTGAAAAGGGAAAAACATCAAGTATGCGGCAGTCCTGTGGGCGAAAATGCCTTGTTGATGCTAGAGGTCAGAGGAGAATGGGCCGACTGATTCAAGCTGATAGAAGAGCAACTTTGACTGATATAACCACACGTTACAACTGAGGTATGCTGCAAAGCATTTGTGAAGCCACAACACGCACAACCTTGAGGCGGATGGGCTACAACAGCAGAAGACCCCACCAGGTACCACTCATCTCCACTAGAAATAGGAAAAATAGGCTACAATTTGCACAAGCTCACCAAAATTGGACAGTTGAAGACTGGAAGAATGTTGCCTGGTCTGATGAGTCTCGATTTCTGTTGAGACATTCAGATGGTAGAGTCCAAATTTGGCTTAAACAGAATGAGAACATGGATCCATCATGCCTTGTTACCACTGTGCAGGCTGGTGGTGGTGGTGTAATGGTGTGGGGGATGTTTTCTTGGCACACTTTAGGCCCCTTAGTGCCATCGTTTAAATGCCACGGCCTACCTGAGCATTGTTTCTGACCATGTCCATCCCTTTTTGACCACCATGTACCCATCCACTGATGGCTACTTCCAGCAGGATAATGCACCATGTCACAAAGCTTGAATCATTTCAAATTGGTTTCTTGAATATGACAATGAGTTCACTGTACTGAAATGGCCCCCACAGTCACCAGATCTCTACCCAATAGAGCATCTTTGGGATGTGGTGGAACGGGAGCTTCGTGCCCTGGATGTGCATCCCACAAATCTCCATCAACTGCAAGATGCTATCCTATCAATATGGGCCAACATTTCTAAAGAATGTGAGTGTATGTATATATGTGTGTATGTATGTGTGTGTGTATGTGTGGGAAATTACTTTATATATATATATATATATATATATATATATATATATATATATATATATATATATATATATATATATATATATACATAGAGAGAGAGAGAGAGAGAGAGATCCACTTTGGCTGTTCCAGGTGTTGTGAGTGAGAGTGGGTATGGGCAACCTCGTCAAGGTCAAAGGAGAGAGGCCCCATCCAGCGAAACTGCTCCAAGCAGAAGGTTCTACCTAGAATTTGCATATATTACCTTCGGATAAATATGGTCTATCCCAGAAGTCTGCTTCACACTACCCCACAGAGAATCCCGTTCAGTGTTGCAAGCTGGTCGAAACTGGGTGAGGTCCTAAAGTCTTCTCAAAGGGAGAGGAAGGAAAAACATTTTTAACTGTCTACGATACCCCAACTAAACTGGTACAGCTTAATTGTCTATGTAACATTATTACAGGCCATCCTTAACCTCAATGTGTTTATACTGTACTGAACACTTTTGGCTGCTACTTTCATGCCAACGTGACATATCCCTCTTAACCCCTTTTAAACATTGTGTGTTTGATAGATACACCTGGGTTGCAGCATCTCATTCATCAATTTATTTTGCAGCTGTTGATACTAACCAACCTGAGCTATTCTGATCTTCAGCCAGGTTTGTGAGATAAAGCCGGTGTGGACACAGTCTGGGGGTGTTTCTTCTCCTAAATGAAAACCAGGTTTCATAGGGAAGAGTATTTAGGTTGCTGATGTTCTACTGTTGCATTTACATTTTACTTTAGCATACAATGTTATCATGAGCAGTTAAGTTTTTATTTGGGTCCCAAATGAAATGCAAACCCACAAACTTTCGATGCAAGTGTCTCTATACCCATACTATCCACAAACCCAGGATGTGGGTGCTCACATTACCTAGGTTAGTTAGTAGTTGATTCTGCTCTCAGTTCCTCAGTTGTCACTGCATGCATTTTAAATTTGGCTGCTCCCAGATCTTACAAGCACCATGCTCTACCAACTGAAACAAGAATCTCAATGTGAGTCAAATTGAAGACTGTAATTATGGACTTATCAGATCACCAGCATAATATCAACTAAAAATGTACTGTATATTCTTGGAGTATTTCCCATCAATACTCCATTGGCATTGGGTGCAAGTTTAAATAGAGAAAAACAATATATTGAGATCCATCTCAAATACATCTAATTGAATATCCATCTAATTTCACTGCATTTCAAATCTATTTAGATCTATTAAAAGATCTATTTAGATCTTTTATTGGTCAAATCAACACTAAAATATAACTGCTGTGATTAGTCAAACGACCAATTAGTGGAAAAACATTTCAGAATTAGACTGTATCTGTTTGCCCATTGACTTAACCCCAAACATGTAGTGCCCTCTAGTGTACAAAACAAAACAAAGATCCCTAGATAGATAAATACTGAGTACACGTCCAGATGTTTACTTTAGGAAAGCCATAATGCCTTGTTCAATGTTAAATAATAAATCAGATATGAAACAAAACCATTCCGTGCGGTAATGAGCACTGTTATGAAAATATAGTCTACTTCAAAGTTTATAGTGACCCAAATCCTGTTCTATAATGTTCATATTTTTAAAATGATTAATTTTACAAGCAGTTAACATTCTCCCAAGATGATGCCAACATTCTCCCAAGATGATGGTAGTGTGGATGGTACGCTTACAAAATTTGAAAGCGAATACTGCAATTTTGAACAGTAAACTGCACAGTTATTTGAAACAGGTTAATGTAGCTAGAATGTTATTGGGATGAAAATAGACATGTCCAATGTTTGCTGGCTTCCTGCCAAAATGTATCTGCATTTGGCCAGTATTGTTTATGCCCTGAAAGTGGCTGCCAACTGAACCAAATGGACTAGCTAGTTTTGTTGTAAAACACAGCTGATGTTACCACAGATGTCTGAAGGATTAAATAGGGTAGCAAGCGCTACATCTGGAACTTAAATAGGGACAGTGATCAGGAACAGGTGAGGGCAATGATGACTATCAGGAGTCCATTCTCCAAATGACGAGGAGAGGATGTTGGATCTCACTGGACATGACACACACGCTAGTTCTGACATTTTTATGCTAGCTAGAAGCAAGCTAACTTGTCAACTAGCGGTGTGCAATGTACTCTGACAAAATATAAGTATCATTACAGGGAAGAGCAATTTGCCATTTTTACAACATTTACGACAGTTGTCTGTTTGCTTCGTGATAGGTTTTACAGAGAAATGACAAGTAAATTGAATTACCAAATTTCAGTACTAGGGGAAAAACGGGCATCACCAGGCAGAGACCTTGCTTTCGAGGCTCTAGCCCTGGATATATTTTGAAGCCTGTTATCATGTCAAACAGATGTAGTTTTGCTAAAATTATTGGGAATATTATTACCAGGCTGCTTCTGGAAGAATTTAAGCATACTCACTGTCTGAGGACAAGTCAAGACAGAGTACATATGTACTCCGAAGCAAGACTTCTTGAGAACGAACACCTACTACAGTTCTGCCTATAGTTATTATGTACTCTGTTTTCTGCAGAGGTTTGGTGTTAAGTGAAAATGAATATTATTACTGATTAAAATCTGTTTTCATAAGGCACATTGGTATCAGTGAACTCTTTGTTAGTTATGCACAAACAAGCAACTCCACAGGTTTGACAAATGATCTGGATCCCATGAAGCAATTCCTGACAGTCAGCAATAATTAGATACAAAACAGTTCATTAAATCAGCATATATTCTAGACATTTGTCAACTTGTCAGGCCGAATGAAAAGAGACAATAAACTGAGAAAATGCTCCCACCAGGAGCTCCCACTAAAATAATTAAATAAATAAATAAAAGTAAAACACACTTTGCCTATTCTTCTGTGGAAGATAAGAAATACTGCATACATGTACAGTAATACATGTTTTCCAAACATATACAGTATTCATCTTCCAACTTATTTTCTATTCAGTTCTTTGGGCATTTCTTTTCCAGAATAAAACTGGATTTTGGCTAAATCCAAACAAAACGCATAGGGAGAGCTATCATATCCCTATTTAAAGGGACATACAAAACTTGTTCATAAACTAACTGATGCCATACAACTCATTCACAATGAACCTTGTTTTTATTACAGTGCCTGTATTTATCCTTATGAAGAAAAACAACCGAGCAAAAAATGAAAACAGCAAAACAAAAATGAATGTGCCTGTAATAGTACTTAGCTATCAAGTACTTAGCTTTCATTTAATTCTTTCAGCAGTTTAAAATACTTACTAGGAACAATACCTTAACTCAATCATTACCATTGGAAGTGTTGAAGCTAGGAACCTACTTAGAACGGCCTTCCTTACTAATCTGTCAGATTACATGTGCTAATGGGATAGCTCAAAAAGTAGACTGACAGAAAAGTTATGTGAATTAATTTGTCTTATGAAAACCCATTAATTCTCAAAGTCAAATTTAAACGTACCAATAATAACAGGATTCAGAAGCCCATTGTACGTTTTCTGAAATGAGTGACTTGCAAGATTTCAATGATAAAAAAGGTTATTTTGGAAAGTTGTTATTTGAACTAGATTACTAAATTAAGTTTTTTGATGATTTTCTCTTTTACTTGGCTCCGGTTGTTGTGTTGTGTTATCAGTCCACCAAAGATTGCGATACAGCTCTGGAGAAAACTTTAAAACATGAAGGCATAATTAATTACAAATTATTTTTGAGTGATGGAGGAATACACAAGCTGAAGTGAACCCAAAAAGCGAGATTTTGTTCATATTTCTTCTCAATGTACAGTATAAGCTGTTTTACAGTCTGAAATTAAAACATAAATTCAGACCTTTTCCAGCATTATTTACACACAGTAAACCACAATATCCAAAAAATGTAATATATACCCCATTTGGTAATGTGCACCGCCACTGAGTTCATTCTTGTGGTACTTTCGCAGGCCCTTGCTAATCTGATCTGTATCGATCCAATTTTAGTATAATTATGTGCTGCCAAAGCGAGCAGTGTGTTTGGTGGTGTGCTTTGAGTCAATGTCACATGGAAACGTGAACCATCTTCCCATTTTCAACTTCCTGGCAGAGGGCTAAATCTTCTGCTCAAGTATCTGTCTGTATTTTGCTGTGTCCATTTTCCCTTCAATACTGACAAGTGCTCCAGTCCCTGCTGAAAAGAAACAACCCCACAACAGGATGCTGCCCCCGCATTGATTTACTATAGGCATGGTATCCTTTGGATGAAAAGATGTATTGGGTTTCTGCCAGATATATCCTTAGTACAGGGCAAAAAGTCTAACTTTGGTCTCATCTGACCACAGCACCTTTTGCTGGGGACAAAGCCTTTGAAATCTTTTAATATCCATCCCGACCTGTGCCTTTCCATGATATTATATCATACCATACCATACCCTCTTCTTCCGCTTATCCGGGGCCGGGTCGCGGGGGCAGCAGTCTAAGCAGGGATGCCCAGACTTCCCTCTCCCTAGACACTTCCTCTAGCTCTTCCGGGGGGACACCGAGGCGTTCCCAGGCCAGCCGGGAGACATAGTCCCTCCAGCGTGTCCTAGGTCTTCCCCGGGGTCTCCTCCCGGTGGGACAGGACCGGAACACCTTCCCAGGAAGGCGTTCCGGAGGCATCCGAAAAAGATGCCCAAGCCACCTCAGCTGACCCCTCTCGATGTGGAGGAGCAGCGGCTCTACTCTGAGCTCCTCCCGGGTGACCGAGCTTCTCACCCTATCTCTAAGGGATCGCCCGGCCACCCTGCGGAGAAAGCTCATTTCGGCCGCCTGTATCCGGGATCTTGTCCTTTCGGTCATGACCCAAAGCTCATGACCATAGGTGAGAGTAGGAACGTAGATTGACTGGTAAATCGAGAACTTCGCCTTGCGGCTCAGCTCTTTCTTCACCACGACAGACCGATACATCGACTGCATTACTGCAGAAGCTGCACCGATCCGTCTGTCAATCTCCCGTTCCATCCTTCCCTCACTCGTGAACAAGACCCCTAGATACTTAAACTCCTCCACTTGAGGCAGGCACTCTCCACCAACCTGAAGTGGGCAAGCCACCCTTTTCCGACTGAGGACCATGGCCTCGGATTTGGAGGTACTGATTTTCATCCCCACCGCTTCACACTCGGCTGCAAACCGTCCCAGCGCATGCTGAAGGTCCTGGTTAGAAGGGGCCAACACGACAACATCATCTGCAAAGAGCAGAGACGAAATTGTGTGGTCCCCAAACCTGACACCCTCCGGCCCCTGGCTGCGCCTAGAAATTCTGTCCATAAAAATTACGAACAGAACCGGTGACAAAGGGCAGCCCTGCCGGAGTCCAACATGCACTGGGAACAAGTCTGACTTACTGCCGGCAATGCGGACCAAGCTCCTGCTTCGGTTGTACAGGGACCTGACAGCCCTTAGCAAAGGACCCAGGACCCCATATTCCCCAAGCACCCTCCACAAGATGCCACGAGGGACACAGTCAAATGCCTTCTCCAAATCCACAAAACACATGTGGATTGGTTGGGCAAACTCCCATGAACCCTCCAACACCCTGTAGAGGGTATAGAGCTGGTCCAGTGTTCCACGGCCCGGACGAAAACCACACTGTTCCTCCTGAATCTGAGGTTCTACTATCGGCCGTATTCTCCTCTCCAGAACCCTGGCATAGACTTTCCCGGGGAGGCTGAGAAGTGTGATCCCCCTATAGTTGGAACACACCCTCCGGTCCCCCTTCTTAAAAAGAGGGACCACCACCCCGGTCTGCCATCCCAGAGGCACTGTCCCCGACCGCCACGCGATGTTGATTACAGATCGAATGACAACCAATGGATTTGAAACAAGCTAGGCTAAGAGCGCAAGAGCCACACTTTACGGCAATTGTTGACGATCACCGTCAGACGCACACACAGGACACACCAACTGTGCGCACCACCCCAAACAATTCTTCAACCAAACTTGACTTTTGCGCAAGACACATAGCTGTCGCTGCTCACAAAACTATACTCTGCATTTAAAGTTTAAATGGTTTAAAAGCAACATAGGAGACCAATTTGGACTCGATTTTTGGTAGAAATGATGGACTGTGAGTCAAGCCTTTTGGTGAGTACAATAAGATTACCCAAGACATACAGTATATTAGCAATGCAATATTAGGCTGTTAGGCTATGTCATATAGTTTCTGAGCATCTAACTGGCAATTGGGTCACGTCATTATAGTAGATTTCAGTTCATAATGTCCTTATATGTAACCAATTGTCTATGTGATTTGGCTATGACATGTTGTGGCTGTTTCTTATGGCCTATTCATCCCCATATTCCTCCCTGAATCCCCAACAGTAATTCAGGAGGTCCTTCTGGCTCTTGACCCCGACCCCATCGTGACTCCTTCATATGGCTGGCCATTTCAGAGCATTCCCAGAAGTCAATAAGTCTCCCCCTTCTTTCTCCTATTCCCTTCTACTCTTTTCCTTTCTATGTATGTGTATAAGGAGGCATAGATATTATTTAACACCACATCTAACATCACACCACTATCTAACACCCCATATTATCTAACACCACATATGATGTTAGATCACCACATATGATGTTAGATCACCACATATGATGCAAACACCACATATGATGTTAGATCACCACATATGATGCAAACACCACATATGATGTAAGATCACCACATACTTATGAACTTGAAAATTAATGTGTCCAATTTGGTGTCCAATTTGGCACAAATTGGCCAATCTGTAAAGGACGCTTTGGCCTTGCTTTACAAATGAGTAAGTAGATCACTGAATTTTATATCAAATGGTTTGACAAACTTTACCCAGATCCTGCTGACATTTAGTGGATCAAGTGAAAAATTCCTCCAGATTTCTAATCCATGTTTGGCCTTCCCCACTGCAATTCAAACATGATGAGGAATTTTGTTTTTGGTTTGTTTTATCTTCTGCCAAATCTATTGTTATACTTTCCTGCATTCATTTATAATTGCTACAAACTACGGAGTGTCTCTTTTCAAATGGTATCAAACAGATGTTTCTACTATATTCAGGTCATGAGCTACAAATATTTAGATTTGGGTCCATCATTTTAGGCGGAAATTGACTTGTTTTGCTCCTTAACTAACAGGCTAAATGTTTCTGATAACATTGTTATAGAAGTTTGAAAAAGTCAAGCAATTATATAAGAATCTTATCTGATGCTAGTTCTAGAGAAATCAGTGAGCCTTCATTCAGAAATGATTGTATCATCTATAGAAAATGCGTAGTGTAGAGTGACAATCACACACTTTTCTTTTCATTCCTACACATTGCAGTTAACTCATCCTAATTAATCAGAAATATAATCTAAATCAATCACATACATTACTTTCCTGATAACGAAAGTTATTTGACTCACAGGACTACAACAACACAACAAAAATGACAAAAAAGCAGACATCAGTGGAAAAGAAATGCCCGGACAAGGCCTTGACCTCTTCTGGAGAGACACCTCACTCTCTAACCTCACACCCTCACTCAACAAACACACTGCTTCGTGGCAGTTTCAGGAGCAGTGGAGATGCTATTCATGGCATCCTCAAATGAAATAGGAATGCTGGCCATCCTTGCAGCTCTGGACTCAACTGAATATCACTGTAACCTCCTGCTAGCTTATGGAGGCCCCTATCACATTGAGCCCCCAGCAGAATATCCCTAGTTCACGAATACCTAATTCAATTTTGGAAGCTATACGAGCAACCATAAATTAGTTGGAAGTTACATTTCTCATTGAAATGCTGTGTTGGTGCATAGGTAAAATCCTTTCTGACAGTACAGTACTTGCAATTTTTAAGTGTTAAACCGCAAATTGTCACAGACAAATCTCAAGATCCCAGCTACTATTTTATCAACATTGGCATTATCCCACCCCAGTTTGGTCATTATTAATAAAAAAATCCAAACCTAACACAATATCAGAAAACACATTTTTAGTAATACTGTACCTGGGTGTTGTGCACATTTGTCTGTCTGCTGTGAAATGTCATTGCATTAAACGGATGGATGGGCAGACAGTAAAAAAAAAAAAAACTGATGTTTGTAGAAATTCAACACTACTATTGTTTGCTCCCTGGGGTTTAAGGTTGGGTGTTCTGTAAAAGCACTTTGTGACAACTGCTGATGTAAAAAGGGCTTTATAAATAAATGTGAGATATTTATAACCAAAATTAAGTATTGTCACATTGTCTCAAAGGAAAGATCTAAACTTCACGCCCCTAATACTGGCACTCCGTTAAATATGAGCAAAACAGGCTGTAAAAAAAAAAATCATTGTTTATCCTCTTGATCTTTCATTCAAAATATTAACAAAACTCTAAAGTAAAAAAAGTTAAATTAAACATATTTTTGTCAAATATATATCGATCAGCCATAACATATGACAGCCTGGCAAATTTTGTGTAGGTCCCACTTTTGCCGCCAAAACAGCCCTGACCCGTCGAGGCATGGACTCCACTAGACCTGTGAAGGTGTGCTGTGGTATCTGGTACCAAGATATTAGCAGCAGATCCTTTAAGTCATGTAAGTTGTGAGGTGGGGCCTCCATGGATTGGACCTGTTTGTCTAGCACATCACACAGATGCTCGATTGGTTGAGATCTGGGGAATTTGGAGGCACATGGTCTGCAACAATGCTTAGGTAGGTTGTACATGTCAAAGTAACATCCAAATGAATGGCAGGACCCAAGGTTTCCTTCTGATAGTGCATCCTATGCTCTCCAGGTAAGCGACGCACGCGCACCCGGCCATCCACACGATGTAAAGGGAAACGGGATTCATCAGACTAGGCCACCTTCTTCCATTGTTCCATGGTCCAGTTCTGATGCTCACATGCCCATTGTAGGTACTTTCGGCAGTGGACAGGGCCCCATACGTAACAAACTGCAATGAACTATGTGTTCTGTTATGGAATTTCTTGAACTAATGTACATTTTAGAAATGTCTGCTTTTCTATTCTTTGGTATGTAACTCTGATGTTTGTTTTGCGACCTGTCTGAATGATATCAGTAGATCATTTGGTCCTCTGACCATCTCTTAATCTGCCTAAACCCATAAGGGTATCTCTCCTTTGTTCTTCAGTAACGTGGCCGACTGCCTTTTACGATGTTCCCATTGCCCCTACTCGGGTAAAATTTATGACAAGATAGACGAAGACACAAGCCAGGGTAGAATGGATAAGGAACAAATGTTGTCTTTAGAGAATAAATGAGCAGTCTTACCACACCTCTTTTAACTGTATAAATGCTGTTATGTAAGTGGTGTGTGATCATATTTTTGGAGACTTACTGACCCCAAGACCCTACTAATGTCTGCCGTTCTTCATTTGGGATCCTTGGAGATTCTTTGGCCCCTCGAACCATCATCCACACTGTGTTTGGGTTCAATATTGACACATGTCCTCTTCCAGGCCAATTGTTAACATTTCTAGTTGCTTTTAACCTCTTTATTGATGCCATGATTGTAGAAATGGGCATTTTCATCTGTTGAACTATTTTCTTTGATAGGAAATGGGCATGAGAAACTTAACACAACACAGATGTGCTGACTAACTCTGAAAGAAGGACCATAGATTGGACGTGTTGCCTGTTACTGATGGGCCCCACACATCCTGTCCATACATTCTGTCCATACCTCCTGCTAGGAGTTACCCATGTGACTGACATAGGCTATATGGATAGGTTAATTGACCATAGGTTGGAACACACCATACAAGGGTCTGTTGTAGGATAAACCTTTCTTATTGGAGGGTATTGGAATGTGTAATGGCTGGTTATGACCACTGGTCACCTCCTATGTATCCTGGCATAAAATACTGTGTTGCCTCTGTAAATATGGAAGAGATAGAAATGAGAAATGGAAGGTCAACATCATAGACTCATGCTGAATAAAGATGGCTCTCCCCTGACTTCTGGTTGCATTTATTTTGTTCATGGATCAAACTTGGACAGAATCTAACATCTTATAACCTCTACATTTGTGTTGCTCAACAACCTTTAGTCACATCATAACTGTATTATCGGGTCTTTCTTATAGTAATGGATGACTATGGGGATTTGGGCTGTATGTCACTACAAACTTATACGAGTAAGACAGGAAGTCATGAAGTCAAGTGTTCCTAACTAAACCTCACTGTGGTCAACTTAAAAACATAAAATATGATTTGGAACAAGTTTCAGTTAGATTTTACGTCTAAGAATTTCTAAGGTTGCCAGTTGCTAATTGAGACTCAAGATTTGAAGAAACAAATATTAATTTAACTTATTTCTTTTTTTCAATAATTATACTTAAAGGTTAGATTTTTCTGAATATATTGAATGAAAAAGGGATAAACAACCAAGAATAAAAATTCACAGCCAATTTTGCTAATATTTACAAATGGTGGGAAAATCTAAATAATACGGCAATTGTGCAACTAAAAGGCCAAATAGCTATTACATTTGTATTGCACTTTTTATGTAACTTGTTTTTGTGACAAGATAACTCAAATCTATTTCCTATGTAGCATGAAAACCATAAAAGTGGTTGTGTATTCTAGATTATACATTTTGGTTACTGCAGACATTTTCCTGACTTCTATATATTCCAAAACCATTTACTCTGATTACTGCCCCATGCAATGAAATACATTCTTTGGGGAGAACCAGTATTTGATACACTGCCGATTTTGCAGATGTTCCCACTTACAAAGCATGTAGAAACCTGTCATTTTAATCCTAGGTACTCTTCAACTGTGAGTGACGGAATCTAAAATAAAATCCAGAAAATCACATTGTATGATTTTTAAGTAATTATTTTGCTTTTTATTGCATGACTTAAGTATTTCATACATCAGAAAAGCAGAACTTAATATTTGGTACAGAAACTTTTGTTTGCAATTACAGAAATCATACGTTTCCTGTAGTTCTTGACCAGATTTGCACACACTGCAGCAGGGATTTTGGCCCACTCCTCCATACAGACCTTCAGGTTTCGGGCTGTTCCAAGATCTTGCGATACATGGCCCCATCCATCCTCCCCTCAATACGGTGCAGTCGTCATGTCCCCTTTGTAGAAAAGCATACCCAAGAATGATATTTCCACCTCCATGCTTCACGGTTGGGATGGTGTTCTTGGGGTTGTACCAAAAAGCTCTATTTGAAGTGGAGTTTAGACCAAAAAGTTATATTTTTGTCTCATCAGACCACATGACCTTCTACCATTCCTCCTCTGGATCATCCAGATGGTCATTGGCAAACTTCAGATGGGCCTGGACATGCGCTGGCTTGAGCAGGGGGACCTTGCGTGCGCAGCAGGATTTTAATCCATAACGGTGTAGTGTGTTACTAATGGTTTTCTTTGAGACTGTGGTCCCAGCTCTCTTCAGGTCATTGACCAGGTCCTGCCGTGTCGTTCTGGGCTGATCCTTCACTTTCCTCATGATCATTGATGCCCCACGAGGTGAGATCTTGCATGGAGCCCCAGAACGAGGGTGACTGACCATCATCTTGAACTTCTTCCATTTTCTAATAATTGCGCCAACAGTTGTTGCCTTCTCACCAAGCTGCTTGCCTATTGTACTGTAGCCCATCCCAGCCTTGTGCAGGTCTACACTTTTATCCCTGATGTTCTTTTACAGCTCTCTGGTCTTGGCCCTTGTGGAGAGTAGGGGTGTGCAAAGCAGCCAGTATTTGAATCTGTATTTGTTAAGGGGGAAAAAGTATTTGTATTTGTGTAAAATTCAAAATAAGCGTAAAAATTCCGGGGGTTTTTTTGCGTTAGGGCTGGTTCACCCGATTGCAGCGTAATAAAATAATATCCCAATCAAACTCCGCTTCCTGAAAGTTATAAAATGCCTTTGGAACCCAGTTAAGGTACAAAAATCTATTAAACAAAATTGTGACGCAGTTAAGTTTTTTCGCACAGCCGAGCGCTCTCTGTTGCTGTGTGGAGAATGGAGATGTGTGGAGCAGCCTGTGTCAGTTACCGACGCTCCACTCATAGAACTGGGGTTACGAAAGTAACCATCACTTTTATTATTTCCCCCTCCCCCGACTGAACGTCACTCACTCACTCATCCGGGCATGTACTGCGGTCTCATGAGAAAACGCAGGTTTTGATATAACGGTTTTCTTTTTCCCGAATACAAATATTTTTTAAAGTATTTGTTTGAAATAAGTATTTGTAAAAACCACGTTATTTGTGCCTTTCCGAATACTGTATTCGGGTTCGGCTCCACCCCTAGTGGAGAGGTTGGAGTCTGTCTGATTGAGTGTATTTTATACAGGTAACGAGTTCAAACAGGTGCAGTTAATACAGGTAATGAGTGGAGAACAAGAGGGCTTCTTAAAGAAAAACTAACAGGTCTGTGAGAGCCGGAATTCTTACTGGTTGGTAGGTGATCAAATATTTATGTAATGCAATAAAATGCTAATTAATTATTTAAATATCATACAATGTGATTTTCTGGATTTTTGTTTTAGATTCCATCTCTCACAGTTGAAGTGTACATATGATAAAAATGACAGACCTCTACATGCTTTGTAAGTAGGAAAACCTGCAAAATCGGCAGTGTATCAAATACTTGTTCTCCCCACTGTACATGTCTTATACTCAGTGATTGGGAAGTGTCTGACTGACACAGGAAAAAAAATGCTGTAGATCTATTTATAACAGAATGATATCACACAGTCTTGTGGGCAGTACAATCCACTTCTGGGGGCAGACGAGTCATGTCCATTTGGGGCACCTGCCCACTCATTTTGGGAAAATATTAAAATGTTAAATTAATTAATTAGCTTATTTTTTGGCTCATATTTGATCATCATTATAAGCAATATGTCAGTGTCAAATTCCCCTTTTAAGTGGTTCCTTCTGAGGTGCGTGGTCCTTGTTAGCAAAGTGAAGAGCAGAGACGCAAGACTTACAGATCCCTAATATTTCTATTTAAATGAAAGTCAATGAGCTAGGTAGACATTACAGGCTCCTAAAAAAACACTATGACAAAATGAGTTGACTTTCTTCAGATAGTCAAAGAGCTTTGATCATCTTTCCTGACACACGTCATCGGATTAATTTGTTTTTCAATGACGTGAATGTGATGGGCTGTTCACAGGAGGTTTGTGAATGGTTTTGATCAATTTGTGTAGTCCATTTAGTCCACTTTGATAACTCAAACTAGAAATTGCATGTTATTTCTTGCCATACTTTCCAGTTAGTGTCCATAAATGGCTACCAATCTCCCATAATCATAATGAGCTACCAAGAAGCCATTTCAGTCATGTTTCAGATTGGTAATACATGCTTGTTGGCAAGGCAACAAGACTGAAGAAGACTCATTACTTTTAAACTTTTACCCAGATTTTAGAAAGGATGCAGAGAAGCCAATTTATTTTCTTTACAAAAGAAACAACCAATCAGAAAGATATAGACGGTTAAAGAAATGTCTTGTTAAACTTTATTAGAATGACTCAAAGATGTTGATCTCCCATAGTTCTTCCATGTTCTCCAATAGTTACAAAGTTAACACAGTCTTTTATGCCCAGACACATAGGAGGTGGTCAGTGGTCAAAGCCAACCATTACACAGTCTATTAAAAGAAAGTTAAATCCTACAAAATATCTTTGTATGGTATGTTCCAACTTATGGCCCAAGGGTCTATTCAGAGAGTCCTATGACAGTCACATACACAGTTCCTAGCAAGTGGTATGGACAGGGTGTGTGGACAGGGTTAATGGACAGGGTGTGTGGACAGGGTGTGTGGACAGGGATTATGGACAGGGTGTGTGGACAGGGTTTATGGACAGGGTGTGTGGACAGGGTTTATGGACAGGGTTTATGGACATGGTTTCTCATGCCCATATTGTCTCAGTATTATCATTGGTGTCAAGTATTTAAACTAAATATATTTGTTCATGATTATACAAACATCTTTAGTTGTCCACTGAAGACTTCTTTATTTGTGGGTTGTGATCATATATAGCAGTGAGGCAGTTAAACTAAAATCCAAAGGCATAACATATTTTTAAGAATCAATGACTAGCATTAATATTACTAATCATAATAATAAAAGCAGTTAAAGGTGTATGCTTAGATAAAATATGCTGAAATATTTAGAAATATTTCATAATTATTATGGCTGTTGAAATTGGCCCACAAAAAAAAGTGCTGGCTGTTCTAGAGACAACCTGTTTGCTACAGTGACCATTGCATTGTAAAAAAGAAAAATGCTGTTTACCCCACTAGATGTCAGTATCACAAATACCTCTAACTCATTTTTTGTCTCCTTTTTGTCATTTCATCAAGTCATTCAGCTGGTGGCGGGTTGGTGGAGCTGTGGCTAACTGTTATGGTCATGATTAGCTAGGTAATTAGCTTTGTTTTAGCATGTAGCTAGTTCATGTATTGTAGGTGGACAAGCAACTCGTTTTAATCGAGGCCACAGCAAAAAAGAAATTAAAGGTTGACAGTGAGTGTCAGCAATTTCAACTGCATTGGAAGTGTGATTATTTTTTACAGAATTCCCAGGGAAATGTCTGTGCATTATTTGCCGTGAAACAGTATCTGTACAGAAAAACTACAATGGAAAAAGCATAAACACAATTATAACTCATATACTGGGACAGAGAGACTGCAAAAAGTGAAGCAGTTGGAAACTACTTTATCCATCTGTTCACTTGCGTGAACGAAGCCCAGGAGAGTGCCACAAGAGCTAAGTAGCCAAGCTGATAGCGCAGCACGGCAAACCATTTATGGAGGGTGAGTTTTTCCAGCAATGCCTCACTACATTGGCAGAAATAATATTCCCAGAGAAAAAACAGGAAACACGAAGGATTGAGGACTTGTCTGCAAGCATCGAAAGTCAAGTCGCAGAAAACGCAAAGAAATGGAACTGGAACTGACAGAAATGCAGTGTGATATATATTTAATTTTATATTTGCAAGCAAACACTTTGTGCATATTAATGTGTTTCAAAATTAGAGTGAACAGCAACGCAAGGGGTTAATTTAGCCTATTATTGTAAGAATTCATATTCAAATCCATTATAAATACAATTTTTACATTTTGATAACACATTGTGATATATTATCTTCTTGGAATAATATGCGGCCCCTGACACCACAAAATATTTTTCAATTAGACCCTGGGGAAATAAGTGTGGATATCCCACAGGAGAAAAGAAACATAGGACAAAACCAGAGGTACACAGAGCAGGCTAGGTCTGTCATACAAGTAGTTCTTGTCCAGGTAGGTGCTTTGTTGTCCTAATGGTTAAGTTGTAGCAGACTGTGGAAGAAAGGTCAGTTAGCAATGTGATATCGAAGAGGACATATTGCAGACAGTACTCAAGGTAGGTTTGTAACATTGTAATGAATCTCTAGGAGAAACAGGGAAAACCTACTGCAGGTTCTCCAGTACATCAGAACCTATTCCTCACTGTCAGTTCCTCAGACCAATACAGGAGAAACATATCTCATTCGCTTATCAGATGTCATACAGCAACGATAATATCTAGGTTGGGTCTTATTCCTATTAACTCTAATAGCTTTACCTTTATGTCTATGTTCGAAACTATACAAAAGACTGATAAACAACAGCCAGCTAACATTAACCACCATCTGAGCATACTGTCCCTTGTTTATTTATAGTTAAAAACACAATGTTTTAACACAATGCTGTACTTAGTTAGCATGCAGTGTCCATACACATTATTATGTTGCTGGTTAAATAACTTTAGCTAGCTAGAGGCCTAAGTGCTCATATAAAGTATTTAATTTAAATAAGAAGAAGATAGCTAGCAACACTGGCTAGCTAAAAGTAACATTACATGACCTCACCATGGCCCTTATTCAGCCAGTCTCTCTATTTGCATGCGTTGTATGTTTTTGGACCTTCTGTAGAGAGGTCTGTTCTGTTCAATCTGCATTGCTGCACATGGAAAAAAAGCCATACAAAAGCATCTCGTCTTCTGTACTTACTCATGAGTTCTTACCTATTGCTTCACAACAATGTTGTTCTCTAAACGAGAAATCTGTCACCATCTTCATGTCCTCAAATTCACCATTAGTACTTTCTTCCCATAAATGAAACCTGACACCGGAGGAATTTAACTACATTGAACAATATTATAAACGCAACACTTTTGTTTTTGCCCCCATTTATCATGAGCTGAACTCAGAGAAAGTCTTGGATCTTTATGTACACAAAAGGCCTATTTCTCTCAAATATTGTTCACAAATCTGTCTAAATCTGTGTTAGTGAGCACTTCTCCTTTACCGAGATAATCCATCCACCTCACAGGTGTGGCATATCAAGATGCTGATTAGACAGCATGATTATTGCACAGGTGTGCCTTAGGCTGGCCACAATAAAAGGTCACTCTAAAATGTGCAGTCGGCCATCTGCCCTGTACAGTGAAAACCGGTATTAATCCGTGAAGAGAAAAAGTGTTGCGTTTATAATTTTATTCACTGTAGTTAAGACTTATCCAAATAAACCCATGCTGTAATTGCTGCCAATGGTGCCTCTACCGAATACTGAGGTGGAATACTTAAGTAATTCATAATTTTCTGTTTTATATTTGTGTAAAATTTTGAACAACTTATAGATTTTGTTGCCCCTAAATTATATTTCCATTAAATTAGCTTATAATGTGGTGCTGTGTCTTGGGTTAATTCCTTGGTCATTGTATACCAATAGTGCCGGGAGTCACACAAACGGCAGTGCAAATTGGCACAGCACCAACTAAGTCAGTTGGAGGAGAAAGGCTTTGTGGGATATGTTTCGGAGGAAGTATGTCCTTATCTTCATCCACCCTGTGCACGCAGGAAGTTGCAAAAAGACAACGCCATAGGTATACATTAGATACCAGAAAATTGGGAGAAAAAACATGTTTCTGCTTTTCACGTTTTAGGAATATGGATTCTCTCTCAAGACATTCATTGTCAATGTAGCTGTGCCAATCCAGTTGTTACCAGCAGGTGTATCCTGTTGATTAAATGTCAGAGCATTTATATGATCCTATTATGTTCATTCAAGTTGGGAAAAATCAGGAAAAAGTGAAGGAAGTTTAGATTAAATTCACTACTTCGAATATTTTAGCCATGCTTGTATCCTACTCAATGCAATGAGAATCCACAGGAAACAAGCAAAACAAAATAGAACTTTTGTCATCACTAAGCATTGGGATCATAAAAACATTGTGGTGCAAAGTAATTGCTCATTAACATAAGAAATACAAAGCAGACCAAACAATCAAAACAGCAAAAGAAAACATTCAAAATGAACATGATACTGGAGTGAAGAAAAAAAAGGTCTATATTTGGAACATACGCTCAAGGTCAATAGAGGCCGATGCTCTGAAGTTCTGCTTGTGCATTTGATGCATTGCATTTGTCATTCAGACTGGGAGGCAGGGCATTTCCCGTATAGGGTGTCTGCCTCTTCACTGTTGCCCTCGTACAATCTTTTTGATTGACACATTTGATTTATTGTGGGTATATCTTTTCTCCACAAGGTGGAAAAATGCTTTTTTTTGGAGACACAGAAGGTGCTGCAGCCTGGAAGGTAGGCGTCCATCTGGTTTCCACCTGAATAATTGTTTCGTTATTATGTTTGTTAAACCGTGGACTTCACCTTGCCTCCAGACTACACCTAACTCCTGTGGGCGACCGCCTTGAAAACAGCCCGACACACAGTTAAAGTAGACACAGATGGACCATTCAACCATCAATATCCCAATCAAATGTCTTGTTCCAAATAAGGTAATCTATCACACATGAGGTTGTGACATTTCAACAAGCCCCCAAGGAATGGATTTTTGAATTCTGGCTTTACACAAATACATTTAAATCATATCGTCATTAGCAGAAAAAAATATAACCTCTTCTATGTGTGGTTATCCATGGGGGGCTAGCTAGTAGCTAACATCTGCCCTTTCCTAAATTAGCTGGAGATAATGATTTTATGACATGTGCTTTTACTTTATTATCCATGCTGGCCAGTGATTATATTCCTAGCCTACAGTACAACTGTATATTTCTCCCCTGGCCTGTAATGATTTAAATTTAACCCTGTCCCAGTGCCATCTGTCATTGCCATTAAAACTAGGCTAGCAAGCATAGCCCAAAAGCATCCAGCTGCAGCACCACAGACTCCGCTGGCTCACCGTCATACTTCCATTTCGCCACTTCCGTTTCATCACTACCGTTTCGTCATTTCCTGTTTTCTCGCTATTTCAAACTGATGTCACTTGAGTAACCTTAGTAACATGTGAGTAATTCCACCATTGTTTTCTTCTGTATCATAATTTCCCTTACATCAACCTCTTGCTAAAACTAGCTTGTTAAAACCATTATACCTTACACGTAAAACAATTAAATACAGTACATGTTAAACCTACATCTAGATTTTAAGAATATGCGTAAAAATTCATTATCATAGCTAAATAGTATAAATCAACCTACTGACATTATCTATAGAATCACTTCAGATAGCCATAACATGTGTAACAGTTTTTGTGTCTATCTCAACTAAACATTTAGTTGTTATGGACTATGAATATTACATTTACATAACTAGTATTAACTTGCTAACATTATCTCTCGAACACTGTTGTTTAAGCTATTGTGAGGTTCTGTTTTGTTCTTTTTGGTTCGTACATTTTGTTTCTGAACGTAACCTGTCTTTTGTGTTCTGATTACTTTCTCCTGTTTGCAATTTGCATTCAAGCTGAACACCAAATGAAAAAGTTTTAATGTGCATAAACAAGATGTCTAAAAAGTGTCTAATACACAGCCCACTCTCCTGCCCTTTTGACATTCTGGGCAATCTCCAGCAATTGAGGGGTGCGTAAAATATCCCCCGAGAACCCCACGCTTCCTGTTACCCGAGTATCCCATAGTCTTTAAAAAAGCACTCTCTGTAAATTAAAATCTCAAATGGGACACAATTTTTTTCCCTTACAGCCAGGGGCATCTTGTTAAGGTTCATCACACCTAAATCAAGAACAGACAGGGAATGATTAGAATGAGCATGCTTATATTTATGACTTACTGTCATATACCAATTACCTGTGATCTAACATATTATAATGTTGTACCTGTGCTGCCCTGAAAACAAGTTTGTGAATATATTTTTTATTTCTAACTTACATTTAAATTGTCAAAAACATTTCATAATACTTAACAATATAATAAGATAAGTGTTGATTGGTACCTGAAAATGGAATTACTTTTCTAACTATTAAGAAAATACTCTCCAGTCAATCAGCGTGGGCCAGCTGTCTAAACTCCTGAGTGGTCACCACATCCCTCAAGGATTTGCAAGTTACTAGGTGGTGAACTGAACATAACGTGGATCATATCTAGTAAAATAAGTGATGCACTACCCATCATGTTTTTGTAAAATAAACTAGTTAATATCTGTAGTAACTCAGCTAGAGTCTACAGACTATGAGCACACTGGAGTTGTCCATGGAAACACTTTAAATAGGTTTATATTCTAACAACACATGACACTTTGACTGTTTAATTCAGAAACATCCTGATTTGATCAATTAAGTAAAGATGCCATTACCGTATTTTACAGCATATAGTGCGTTGTACACCTTTTTAGGTCAATCAACAACAGTGACGAAAATGACTATAAAGCTACTCTCCTATGATCAATTAATTACCATCACCTTATACATTATAACGGCGCCACCGATTTATCTACTTTTATAATATAACAACATACGAAATTCTATTACTGTATGTAAAAGTGGACAGTTTTTTACACAAAACCGAAAAGCGCACGCTATGCAAGGGTGTGCGATATGCTCTTAAATACGGTAACAGTTCCCTAGTGACAATCCCATGATTAACAATACCAGATCCGGCTTCGGGGGGGCACGGCTTCTGGTAACAGGTCAACAGGCAGTCCCGGTGAGGAGGAAGACACCTGGCTTTCTCGTTGTAAAACACACAGCTTTAGTATGCGTACTCTGTTGGGATGTTGCCTGGAAGGGTGCCCTTTGACCTTTCCACGGACGTAGCTCCACACGTGATGTGGAGACCCAAGATGATGGGGTGTATGGACAATGTCAGAACTGAGGGACAATGTCAGAACTGAATGGACAATGTCAGAACTGAGGGACAATGTCAGAACTGAATGGACAATGTCAGAACTGGGGGTGTATGGACAATGTCAGAACCGGTGGTGTACGTAAAATGTCAGAAACTGAGCGGACAATGTCAGAACTGGGGCTGTACGGACAATGTCAGAAACTGAGCAGGCAATTTCAGAAGTGGGGGTGTATGGACAATGTCAGAAACTGAGCGGACAATATCAGAACTGGGGGTGCACGGACAATGTCAGAAACTGAGCGGACAATGTCAGAACAGAACGGACAATGTCAGAACTGAACGGACAATGTCAGAACTGGGGGTGTATGGACAATGTCAGAACTGAGCGGACAATGTCAGAACTGGGGGTGTACGGACAATGTCAGAAACTGAGCGGACAATGTCAGACCTGGGGGTGTACAGACAATGTCAGAAACTGAGCGGACAATGTCAGAACTGGTGGTGTATGGACAATGTCAGAAACTGAGCGGACAATGTCAGAACTGGGGCTGTACGGACAATGTCAGAAACTGAGCAGGCAATTTCAGAAGTGGGGGTGTATGGACAATGTCAGAAACTGAGCGGACAATATCAGAACTGGGGGTGCACGGACAATGTCAGAAACTGAGCGGACAATGTCAGAACTGAGGGACAATGTCAGAACTGAACGGACAATGTCAGAACTGAACGGACAATGTCAGAACTGAACGGACAATGTCAGAACTGGGGGTGTATGGACAATGTCAGAACTGAGCGGACAATGTCAGAACTGGGGGTGTACGGACAATGTCAGAAACTGAGCGGACAATGTCAGACCTGGGGGTGTACAGACAATGTCAGAAACTGAGCGGACAATGTCAGAACTGGTGGTGTATGGACAATGTCAGAAACTGAGCGGACAATGTCAGAACTGGTGGTGTATGGACAATGTCAGAAACTGAGCGATAAACTGGGAAAATACCTCAATTCCACAGACCCACTATCCCATAGCACCATTACCCATTCGAGGGCACGCCCAGTTACGAGGGTGATTATCGTGGTCACCTTCTCATAATATGGCTGATCTCCAAAGTGTATTTCACATTGGAGAGGGAAACCACGACAACCCTCCAGATAACCATCACTTTTCTCAGGCAAGGCTCTCTGGAGACTCGACAAGGTGGACGACGGGAGGTGCAGCAGCACCAGCTGGCTCAAAAGGGCTCTCTCCTCCTGAACAGGCTGTCATGTGAGACATCATCTCGCCGAACGCTGTTACAAATCCGGCGATCTGTCCCTCCATGGCGCAGAGCCTATGCTGTAGCTTCAGCGCCTGACCCGGGGCTCCCGTCCCCTCCCCGTGCTCACCCTGACTCATCTTGGCCTGGGTAGTGCAGGGAAACCAATAAAAACAAAAACAAACGATCGAAAGAAAGAAACAAAACCAAGTGCCTCTATAGGGACAAGTTATTATGTGAGGTGTGAGGGTAGCAAGTGCGTAAAAAGAACAGAAAAAATGAACACAACAAAATGGAGAATCAACTATTATTCTTCTTTTAATGAAACAGGCAAAAACATGCAGTACCACACAGTCAAACAGACACAGTAACCCGTGAAGTGTGAGTGACAAACATGGAAATTAAATAACCACAATGACTAATGAAGTGTGGGTGTGTGTGTGAGGTGTGCGTTTGCTATCATTTCCAGCCAGCAGTTAGTACACCGGCGAGGTGGAGCACCAGAGAGTGAGAGAGCATGCAGCGTCACGCGGAGAAACTGTCACAAACAGCAGCAGACTAGAAACAGTGACCTGACACAGAACCTTGAAAACAAACAACGTTACTAACTTGCTAGATATTTTGACAGATAGAAAATGTGTATGTATTTTAATGATCTATAAATCATCTAAAGTTTAATAATTCTCTTACCTGTGTCATATCCGTGGTTTCTACATAACTGACCAAAAAAGGAAGTGATGAATATGACTTTTAGTCTGTGGAGTCTGCAGGGCTGTGGCTGGATGTCTCTCGCATAGCCAGGTAATTTACTATAAGCACTGTCTTGGACATTCTGTTTTATGACACACAGTAGGCCATTTTAGCATGTTGGGAACATGAGGAGGATGTTATTTTTTTCCAATAGTATGAAATGTTTACATATACAATGAACAAAATTATAAACGCAACACTATTGTTTTTGCCCCCATTTATCATGAGCTGAACTCAAAGATCTAAGACTTTCACTACGTACACATAATGCCTATTTCTCTCGAATATTGTTCACAAATCTTGTGTAGGTTAGCGGTTTGCTGATGTCAACGTTGTGGATCGAGTGGCCACTCAATCAACAACCTGATCAACTCTATATGGAGACGTGTTGCACTGCGTGAGGCAAATCACACCAGATACTGACTGGTTTTCGGACCCCCCAATACAGTGAAACTGCACATTTTAGAGTGGCCTTTTATTGTGGCCAGCCTAAGGCACACGTGCAATAATCATGCTGTCTAATCAGCATCTTGATACGCCACACCTGTGAGGTGGATGGATTATCTCGGCAAAGGAAAAGTGCTCACTAACACAGATTTAGACAGATTTGTGAACAATATTTGAGAGAAATAGGTCTTATATGTACATAGAGGAAGTCTTAGATCTTTGAGTTCAGCTCATGATAAATGGGGGCAAAAACAAAAGTGTTTATAATTTTGTTCAGTGTAGCTTTGCACATCTGGACACAGCAATTTTTGTTCATGCTTTTCAAAATTGTTCAGCTCCATCAAGTTTTATGGGGACCTTCGGTGAACAGCAATTGGTTTGAAGTCCGGGCTTTGACTGGACTACATCATGACATTGACCTTTCTGTTTTTGAGCCACTCCAGTGTGGCTTTTGCTGTATGTTTGGGGTCATTGTCCCTGGTCTTTTGCCGACATAAGCAGATCTTTCAGTATTTCTCTGTCCTTTGCATCCTCCATTTTGCTCTCTTTCTTCACAAGCAAATGCTCTGAAACAGAGAAGCACCCTCATAGCCTGGTGCTACCACCCCCACGCTGCACAGTAGGGACTGGGTTTGCAGAATAATGTGTAGTGTTAGGGTTGCGGCTTAGCATTAAGGCCAAAAAACTCTATTATGATCTTTTAAGTCCATATAATCTTCTTCCACATGGTCTCAGAGTCTCTTACATGCCATTATTTGATGTTAGTATTTTTCTTTTTGCCACTCTACCATGAATGCCACTTTTGTGAAGCACCTGGGCAATTGATGCGGTTTGCAACTTGGTTGTCATAGGCATTTTAGTGGCCTCTCTAACTAGTCCTTCTCACACAGATATTAAATTTTTCAAGGATGGCCTTTTCTAGACAGATTCACAGTTGTGCCACATTGTCTCAATTTCTAATAATGGGCTTTACTATGCTGCAGGGATTATTCAGTGTCTTAGAAATGTCTTAGTAAATCTCACCCACACAGAACAAATGTGCTAAAATAACCATAAAGCCAAGGCGAGGGTTTTGAAACCAAAAATAAGTAAAAAAGGAAGCATTTTATCACAATCACAGAAATTATTATCTGAAATGATTTGCTTAGAACAGTTGTTTTGAATTAATTTGTTTTCACATTTCAATGTTATTCTTCTGCAGTGTATAATTTCCTCCCAATACTTTGGGTTGATGTTTTGCTTTCAATGTCAACATTTTTGTTTGCAGTGTTGCAAATGTTGTATTTTTGACTCATATATATATATATATATATATATATATATATATATTATAAAGATGAGGCTTAAATGGAATTTGCAAATGTCCAACCGAACAATGTTGGCGAAGTTGAGGCCTACAATTTCATTCACCAACCATATGGTAACATTGTGCTGAATTTCTGTTTGCTCGACTGTTAGTCAAGTAAATAAAATGAATAATATCTCTTTATAACCTGACTTAAAGATTATTTTCACATAAACGTTGTGTACTAACCAACAACAAAACTAAAACATTTTCTTTTTGTCTTTATGAATCTAAATAGCTCAGGTTTTTTTACACAACCCAAAAGCCGCTCTGGTGTTTTGCAAGGCTTTGTGGCTGTAAAGACTTGAAGCTGTTGGCGAGGCTACAGGCCATACCACTGGTGCTTTTCTACAGTAAGCCAGAGGCAAACCTGAGGCTTTCCCAGGAGGGATTTCTACCTAGAAAATGACTTGGGTTGGTTTCCTACCAGTGAAAAATGAAGGTGGCATACAAAACTAGCTGTTTGCAAAAATATGAAATGTAGAAGTAATCCAGGAATCCAAACACATCCTAAGGATTTTCGCACTTTGACAATTTTAATATAACATCCACATGTCAAATATATTTTCACGAACAGGGTGAAATTGGAAGTTGGTCTTCCGTCTCTGCATGTGTCAATATTGAATCCCTGATTACATATGGAATGGGAAAGATTTGACAACAGCTGTTGTTAGAACACAAATGCACAATCAAGAAAATGAACCATTCCACACTGTAGACACAGAAAACCTTGTTTATTTTCAATGTAAAGTTCAGCTGCAGTTTCACCTACATTAACACACACAACACCCCTAAAGAAGTAGTGGAAAGGTGGTGTGGTTCTGGTTCTGTCAACATGTGGTGGGTACTGCCCTTGTTTTAATTCTTAATCCAGCTCTAATGAAAATGGTGTTAGCACCAGAATGCTGACGGGCTCGTGTGCAGTGAGGGAGCATGTTGTATTTCACCAGGGGACGAGCAGGGATTGCAGCTGCTGAGCTGCCGAGATTGCATCAGTCGAGAGAGGACCAAATCCTATCAGACAAGTCAATGAAGGGAGAGGAGTCGGCCGTCACAGCCGCGAAAGAAGGGAAAATGAAAGTTAATGAACAGAATTCTGGGCACAACAGCACTGAGGCAATCTGAAACAGAAGTGTGAAAGAAATAAGAAAGGCATAGAGGAGGGAGAAAAGATAAAGACAGAGAGATAGATAAATAGAGACAGAGGGTCACACGTTTCTTTTCAAATGTGCGGTTGACCAGGTCTGTGCAGCTTATTGGATCAGTTATACTAATCACTATTATGGATGCAAGATAACCATACTTCCAAAAAAAGGAACAACTCTAGTGTTAACAGACAATATACAGGTGCTCTGTCATAAAATTAGAATATCATCAAAAAGTTTATTAATTTCAGTAATTCCATTCAAAAAGTGAAACTTGTATAATGTATATATTCATTCCACACAGACTGATATATTTCAAGTGTTTATTTCTTTTAGTTTTGATGATTATAACTGACAACTAATGAATGACCCAAATTCAGTATCTCAGAAAATTAGAATATTGTGAAAAGGTTCAATATTGAAGACACCTGGTGCCACACTCTAATCAGCTAATTAACTCAAAACACTTGCAAAGGCCTTTAAATGATCTCTCAGTCTAGTTCTGTAGGCTACAAAATCATGGGGAAGACTGCTGACTTGACAGCTGTCCAAAAGACGACCATTGACACCTTGCACAAGGAGGGCAAGACACAAAACGTCATTGCTGAAGAGGCTGGCTGTTCACAGAGCTCTGTGTCCAAGCACATTAATATAGAGGTGAAGGGAAGGAAAAGATGTGGTAGAAAAAAGTATACAAGCAATAGGGATAACCGCACCCTGGAGAGGATTGTGAAACAAAATCCATTCAAAAATGTGGGGGAGATTCACAAAGAGTGGACTGCAGCTGGAGTCAGTGCTTCAAGAACCACCACGCACAGACATATGCAAGACGTGGGTTTCAGCTGTCGCATTCCTTGTGTCAAGCCACTCTTGAACAAGACACAGCGTCAGAAGCGTCTCGCCTGGGCTAAAGACAAAAAGGACTGGACTGCTGCTGAGTTATGTGCTCTGATGAAAGTACATTTTGCATTTCCTTTGGAAATCAAGGTCCCAGAGTCTGGAGGAAGAGAGGAGAGGCACAAAATCAACGTTGCTTGAAGTCCAGTGTAAAGTTTCCACAGTCAGTGATGGTTTGGGGTGCCATGTCATCTGCTGGTGTTGGTCCACTGTGTTTTCTGAGGTCCAAGGTCAACGCAGCCGTCTACCAGGAAGTTTTAGAGCACTTCATGCTTCCTGCTGCTGACCAACTTTATGGAGATGCAGATTTCATTTTCCAACAGGACTTGGCACCTGCACACAGTGCCAAAGCTACCAGTCCCTGGTTTAAGGACCATGGTATCCCTGTTCTTTATTGGCCAGCAAACTCGCCTGACCTTAACCCTATAGAAAATCTATGGGGTATAGTGAAGAGGAAGATGTGATACGCCAGACCCAACAATGCAGAAGAGCTGAAGGCCACTATCAGAGCAACCTGGGCTCTCATAACACCTGAGCAGTGCCACAGACTGATCGACTCCATGCCACGCCGCATTGCTGCAGTAATTCAGGCAAAAGGAGCCCCAACTAAGTATTGAGTGCTGTACATGCTCATACTTTTCAGGTTCATACTTTTCAGTTGGCCAACATTTCTAAAAATAATTTTTTTGTATTGGTCTTAAGTAATATTCAAATTTTCAGAGATACTGAATTTTGGATTTTCATTTGTTGTCAGTTATAATCATCACAGTTAAAAGAAATAAACATTTGAAATATATCAGTCTGTGTGTAATGAATGAATATAATATTCAAGTTTTACTTTTTGAATGGAATTACTGAAATAAATGAACTTTTTGATGATATTCTAATTTTATGACCAGCACCTGTGTGTATATATATATATATATATATATGTATATATATATATATATATCTATATCTATATCTAAATCTATAAATATATATATATATATACAGCTCAGGAAAAAAATTAAGAGACCACTGCACCTTTTTCTTTCCTTTCCAAAAAGTAAAAAACTTTCCTTTTTTGACTTTTTTGGAAAGGAAAGAAAAAGGTGCAGTGGTCTCTTAATTTTTTACCTTTTATATTACCTTTTTTATACACACTGTAGCCCAACATGCTTTGAGAACAGATACTGGCTATCCTAGCTAAACCAAAAGATTTACACTCCTTTCATTTGACATCATTGCTAATATTGTATCTATTTTGTGTATTCCATTCTGTACCAATGAATATCTCTTAATTTGCATCCAGGTTTTTAATTATCCGTAATCAACATGGGAATCCCCTATCTGTAATAAGATTGGAGGAGCACCACCCTTTTGCTGCATCACATGATGGTCCTGTTTTCCCATTCTGATCAACCAGCTCAGCTGTGTCTTATGCATGTGGAGATTAAAAACAGCCTCAGTTAATAAATTGGCCTCAAAATATGATTTTTCACCCTACGTTTTCCCCTTACTATTTGAAATCTTGTGATGCATCTTTGGATGCATTCAGGTGGCAGGGTAATTACATTTTTGTAGAGTAGAAATATAGTCACCCTGATTAACACAAAATGGGTACATGCGCCAGCTGCCATTTTATGCTTCATCTGAAAACGTTAGCTGTCAAATGATGAGAGTGGCTTCGGATCTGGCTCTCCTCTAGCCTTTTTCTCAACAGTATCTCTGGCTGACAAAATCCTGAACTATGCTTGATGCAATTTGGCCAGCACTGCCTGGGAAACATGTAGGCATCATCAGAGATGTTCTGCTCTGTAAAGCTGACAAGTTCTCCGGTGAGGGAGCATGCCCTCGCGATCATTGATCCATGTGACCTTCTGCTTAGAAGATCAGTGTGGGCTTCCAAAAAGCGATCCCAAGCCTTTTTTCTGGTCTACACACTCTTTAGGTAGTTTGGTGCTTCTCATTCTCACTCTCCCTTCACTTTTATTACATACTGACCGGCTCTCTCTCTTAAACCAGGGACGTTTTTCATTTGTCCAAATTAGATTTTTCTGGAATGTTTGGAGGTAGGAAATGTTTTTTTAATATTTTTTTTTTTATATCTGGAACCATGTGGGAATACATTAGAAATACTATACAATGTTATCTCAAATACGATGACAAGGTTTAATAGGAAAACGTGTGACTCAAACAGTAGCAATACAGCACTTCTTGTACTCAACAACAATGGGGCATCGGTTGGACAAATGTAACCACTACCAAATGTAAAGACAGAGGTATGGAAGCAATGACTGATCCTCTATCAGCTACATGTGATACCATGTTTTTAAGACGGGCACACCAACTCATCACTTCTCGTCAGTGTAAGCAGCTTTTATGACAGAATAGGCCATCCATGTAAATTGTGGGCATCCAAAGACAAAATGTAAATGTGTGCGTGTGTTGCTCATATGGAAATGATTGACTGAGCACAGAATGCCTCCATAGACATACAAGAAAATATCAAACAAAGATGTGATGTCAGATTCCTATCAAAGTGAGTGCATCATCCACTTAGCATATATCACGTGTGACAAGCTGTGATCAGCCAGCCACCCGTGCGTCACCTTACATCGTCCCCGGCCCAGGCTCGAATTGCTTGCGCATAGATTCAACAGAGGAGAACAGGCTGGTGGACGGGATTACTTAGCATTTCAATTCAACTGCCAGAACCAAGAGCACAGGCCAGTGGCTTTAATGTCACACAGTGAGTGCCATAGAGGAAAAGAAGACCACACCAGAAAACAGTTTTAATGTATATATAATTTTATTGACCATTTACTCTTTCTTGCAAGGTTTTATAGCCATTCCCCATGAGGAAAAGGGGTTACAGTTCATTCCATAAGTATTTAATCAGTGATAAGTGTCATTGAAAATAAGTTTCATTATAAGTCAAGCTTGTCATCATGATGCTGATAAATGAATCATAGGAAAAACATTATGTGTGTGCCAAAATCAACTGTTTGGTATATCAAGAAAAAGAAAACTATTGGCAATTGACCTGCAAGATTACCATAATGAAAAAAATGAATAACTATCCGACAGATCAGAAACACTCTACAGCCCTGAAACATCTGGACCTCACTGCCAATTCCACTCATGTTTTCATTGCAACCGTCTAATCAGGGGCTCATTTAGGAAAGGGATACCGGTACCCTGGTGGGTCCAATTAATGATGAGGTAGAACAGAAAAAAGAGCAGGCTCCGTACCTGGTAGGGCAAAAGTTGAGAACCACTAATGTACGGGATGTAGGTGTGGATGTGGCAGCCCCTACCATTAGCAGAAGACTCCACCGACTGTACTACAGCAATTGGACTCCATGTTGCAAAAACACTCATAGGCCTTAAAAACAAGTAGGCCTAAAAAAGAGCCAACCATGTTCTAGAAAAAGGTATTGTGGACAAATGAGACAATGTAAAAATGTACCAGAGTGGTGCCAAGAAGAAAGTGTGGGGGGAAAGGAACTGACTTATGAACTCATCTGTGAAATAAATTGGATGTACAGTGTTATGTTTTGAGCATATATGGCTGCCACTGTAACTGGCTCACTTGTCTTCATTGATGAAAAAAATGCTGACAGTAGCAGTTAAATTCTGAAGTGCACTGAAACATCTTGTATGCTCAGGTACAACTGAATGCATCAAAACTCATTGGAGGGTACTTCAGCTTGCAGCAAAACAATAACCCCAAACATCTGGCTAAAACAGCCAGGGAATATCTCAGGGAAGATACCTAGCATCTGGGAATGTTTATGGGTTGCAAATGTCAAGAGTCAAGTAATTGTGTCACTGTCCACATACTGTGCCTTTGGTAGAGGACTTAATTGGATCAAAGATGTGTATTTGAGACAAACTGTATTGGTAAAATGTCTACACAATACACCTATGAGATATCCACTAGTGATAGGGATTAATAAGATTTAAATTTTGTTGGATATTTATCAGACCCACATTTATCCCACACAAGCACAATTGTTTTACTTTGTCTGTCAGTGAGCATTAATATGTTTCATATGTATTTGATGTTATAGTTTGGCCGGTCAAAATACAGTGAGAAAAGGTTCATGATCTACAGTTTAGCTTTTTTATGGGGATCTTATCTAAGGGGATTTTGTGCTTAGAACGCACTAAGTATCTCGTTCTAAAATGCACTCTGTCTTCTGCTCATTTGTGTGCTTTGAATTATCTATTAAATAAGCTTTTGCTTGAGCACGAGTCATCGGGTCTTTGCACAAATGTAGGTCTATAAAAGCGCATGTAGAATGTCTTCTAGTATTCTAAAATAATTTGTATTAATTTAAGCATTATTTGGCCAAGTCACTTGTGAAACAATTTTTGAGATCCTGGCCAAAGCATTCAAATGCAATACAATACAGAAAACAATAGCAATGATATGAGGCCAAAAGAAAAAAATGTATAAATAGACAATCATTACATTTAAATTAATAATTTCTAACATGTTCTAACTGAATAATGGGTTGACCCTAAACTGAAATAATAATTTTCTGTCAAACTGCCTTAACTTTTAGGTTTACATTGGTATGTTGTGTTGTGCAATAAACCCATGCTTGCCACCTGCCAGTTTTATTTATTCTTGTCCCGCATGTTAACAGAGCAAAAGATCAGATGCAATAATATTGCTTGAAGGGACTGCAAGGCATGTTTGTCGGAATATTTTCATGTATATTCATTTATTTGTGAATGCAAATGCTTTGAGATAATTTTTGCAATGAAAAGTACTTCAGAAGCTGAGCTACTATTAGCCAATGTTTGCAATTATGATAACAACAGAGGAGAAAGATAATAACTGTCTCAATGCAACTTGCATGATTTTACAGTTTTTCACACTGTTAAAACATTTCCTGAATGTTGTCTCAAAACCCCACAAAATAAAACATTACACTCAAAACCACATTATATGCACAGTATGCATATAAATGAAACTTTAATCTAAACAGAAAACACAAAATACAATGACTCTACTGCATACCAAATGCATACTGGTGAGAGGAATTAAAAACACTAATATAAAAGGTATAACATTTTTGAATTCCCGCTAAAGATGTTGTATTTTGCATATAAAATCTATTCTAATAGATTGTATGTCTAGAGAGAATGCTGATGTGTACAGAAAATACACAAGTACTGTAATTGTTCATTTTGTTGAGGGGTTTTAGTTATTTATATTACTAGCGAGAGAATAAAACACTAGGTAGACTTATCTTTGGTTTGCATAATAATTTCCAATGCGTTTGAATTCACAACTCCATGTTTGAGACTACAGAGGACTGAACGCCTCAATCTTGGGTAAATCAAGCTATTTGCCTGCACACTGCACAAAAACCTGATACAGTTCAATATGAATACAAGTCCCAAGTTAATATACCTTTCCCAATACTGCCTTGTGTGTGTTAATGTGTACAGATTTAGAGTACAAAATAACAGGGTGGTCAGCACAATACTCAGATAAGTTCACAGTAAGTGACCCATTTTTATTTGTGAAAGTCCGGATAGTTGATAACATTGAAACGGCTCAGGTTTACCTGTACTCTCTGTCCAGCTTCCCTCATTGTCACACTATGTACAATGACATGCTCAAGTTTAGTTTAACAAATGTCATTAGAGATCATCGTTCTTCTTTCATTTCTCCCTTGTCAACCACCACTCATAACACAGGTGAGCTTACCTGTGGCCTTTTTCCTGCCCATGTCCTGATTGTTTGTTGCCTAATTTTGCTTGTTGATGTTCACACCTCAATAATTACTGTTGAGTGTTAGAATTGCCAGGATTTAAGTTTTTTAATAAATGGCAGTGTTTTCTACATGACAACATGAAAACAATTGTGCTCTATCAAGGGAGTTTTGTAAAAATGTGTGAATAGACAAGAGATTTGTGGGAAAAAAGGTGAACGATGGTTAAGGGTTTGGAAACACGGTCTTCACCTTGGGATTTAGCAAAATTACTTTGTGTATATGGTTCATAGGAACCTTTTCAGTTAAAAAAAAATGTAAAATGCTGCCGAAATAGTCTACCTGTGTTGCCATGCCTTTGTTTGCGATAGCTTTTGTAGCTTCTTTTCCAGTTACAGCAGAAAGGTTTGTTGTAAATAAAAAATGTGTGGAGTCCTTGACTCCGCAATACGAGGACTTCACCGCAGGGTCTGGGCAAAAAGGAGCTGTTTCAGCAGCAGAGTGAGCTGCAGATCTGTAATCAATGAATGCACATGTTCAGAATCTCATGGATCCACACACTAGATCCACAGCCATGCAAATATAGCTTCCACCATTATTGATACCATAATTACTCATGTCCAAGGTACCTTCCTCAGAAACAAGGCTGGAGGAAGCATGAAAATAACAGTTTGTAAGTCGTAATATACTATATGATGGATTTGGCATTGTGCTTTTATAATTATAGCATTCTCGCAGGCTATTGTCATAAACATTGAATACCACAATGATCCAATTCAATCCAAAGCATACATATGCTAGTTAATGCAGCAATGCAAACATCCTGTGTACATTCTTTCCAACTTTCCAAACAGGGATATTGATATTAGTGCCTTGTTCTATTAAAATCACCATCCTTCTACTCTTCCAGACCCTCATTCCCAGAGTTCTACTGCCATCTGTGGAGGACAGCGAGTAGAGATAGTCTCTCACATACCATTCCCTCCATGACTGAAAGGTTAATACCAAGCTCAGTGCACGAAAACTCCCATTGAATACATGTAGTCAATACAATCACAAGGTCTTGGGGGAAGGCCTAGCTCTGCAATCTGACACTGTCTTTGCAGGTATGTCATGATATCAATATTTTCTCACCTTGAATGCAAGTAAGACTGCCTTAGGGGGATCACAGCTGCATGTTTTATTCAACAATGAAAAACTGCAATTCCATGTACAGTTCTAATATTTTTCTCTAAAGAAATCAGTTTCTATAACTTGCGGCGCATGTAAATCCCTCGGGTCTTTATAATCACTGCGGCTATCGATTTATATCTGCTTCTGGATCACAGGTGGTCTCGGTCTGGTCAGTAATTCCCAGATATTCTCTTTCAATAAAACATGATGTTCATCAATAACCCAATGTCAAGCTTAGGAGCATGAATTGCTAATGATGTTATTTTTCAACCTCCATGAACCTTTTTGCAAAAATGTTTTGCAAAGTAAAATGTTTGGAATTGCTGATACACCTTCAAATGTTGCAAACAATGCTGTGCATTTACTACATCTACAGTGAGAATTTTCTTTAGATAAATCGCATTTTAGAATTTATTTTTGAATATGCACAGTAACCTATGTACATAGGTACATAGTTTAGTTACATAGTTGGCAAAGTGGCATGCCTAAAAAATCTAATTCAAACATCTATTGCAAATTTAGTGTATATTGATCCATTTCAGTTAAGTAAATTGGATATTGTTTTACCTTATTTCCTGAACTTTCCAATATGTACCTACATGACTTACATTATTAATTACATGTTGAAACTTTATCTTGACAGTTGAACACAACAGGCCAATGGAGCACATATAACAGCAATGGACAGAGGCAAGTCCTAGGAAAGATAATTATTTAGGTGATCAAGACCCAGAGAAATCAAGACCCAGAGAAATCCATAGTTTCTGTAAATTAGCACTGGTACTATGTGACAGGTATAATGTGAATGTTGCCTACATATACAGTTGTGCTCATAAGTTTGCACACCCTGGCAGAAATTGTGAAATATTTTGAAAATATGACTGGTCATGCAAAAAAACTTAAGGATAGTGATCATATGAAGCCATTTATTATCACATAGTTGTTTTGCTAATTTTCAAATCATAATGATAACAGAAATCACCCAAATGGCCCTGATCAAAAGTTAACATACCCTTGAATGTTTTGCCTAGTTACATACACACAAGGTGACACACACAGGTGAAAATGACAATTAAAAGGTGTATTTACTCCAATCAATTTGCATGATTCTGCACGAATGCTGTGCATGGGACACTCTTGGACTCTTGGACTTTACAGTACAACAATGACCCAAGGCCAAGTTTACCCTCCAGGGGTTACAGCAGAAAAAGGTGAAGGATCTGGAGTGGCCATCACAGTCTCCTAAATATCATCAAGCCACTCTGGGGAGATCTCAAACATGCAGTTCATGCAAGACGACCATAGACTTTGCATGACCTGGAGGCATTTTGCCAAGACCAATATGCAGCCATATCACCTGCAAGAATTCAGGGCCTCATAGTCAAAAATTACAAAACACTGCAGGCTGTCATTGAGGCTAAAGGGGGCAATACACAGTATTAAAAACTAAGGGTAAGCTGACTTTTGAACAGGGGTCAGTTCATTTTTTTCTTTGTTGCAATGTTTTGTTTTATGATTGTGCCATTCTGTTATGACCTGCAGTTGAATGTGAATCCCACAAGTGTTTTGCCTGCTCACTCATGTTTTCTTTACAAATGGTACATATATTATCAATTCTCCAAGGATATGCAAACTTTTGAGCACAACTGTATGTAAAAAATGTAAAGAGACCAATACAACATTTTCAGTTTCTCTGGTGTTACTATTCATAAGTATGTGTTTGAGTAAAATTGTATTCTATAAAACACTGAACATTGCACCCTAATTCCAAATAACGATATTGTCATTTATAGTACTTATTTGTAGAAAACAAAATAAGCCCCCAATAATAATGCAAAGAAAACAAATTCATTTTTCAACAACAAATTATTCATGTTTTAACTTAAGAAGAGTTCAGAAATCAATATTTGGTGGAATAACCCTGATTTTAAATCACAGTATTCATGTGCTTCGGTTTTGTTTGATGGCTTGTGACCATCCATCTTCCTCTTGATCAAATTCCAGAGGTTTTCAATGGGGTTCAGGTCTGGAGATTGGGATGGCCATATCAGGGTCTTGATCTGGTGGTCCTCCATCCACACCTTGATTTACCTGGCTATGTGGCATGGAGCATTGTCCTGCTGGAAAAACCAATTCTCAGAGATGCGGAACAGAGCAGAGCAGAAGAAGCAGGTGTTCTACCAGGATAATTGGCTTGATTATTGTACTAGGCTTGATTCAGGCCTCTCCAGGTCTCTGTCTAACCATTAGACGACCAGGTGTTGGGCAAAGCGGAATATTTGACTCATCAGAGAAGAGAATCTTACTCCATTCCTCTATGGTCCAATCTTTATGATCTTTTGCAAACTTCAGCCTGGCTTCTCATTGATGAAAGCTATTTTCTAGCTCTGCACTACTGGAGCCCTGCCCCTAGAAGCATGTTTCGAACCATCCTTGCTGTGTACTTCACCCCAGCTGCTGTTTGCCTTTCTCTTTGTAGGTTACTTGATGACATTCTACGGTTGTTGAATGACATTCGAATGAGTTGACCCCAATGTCCTACATGATTTGTCCCCGATGTCTGTTGCTTGACCTTGTTCTTATAAACCGCCGTCTTTGAAATGTTCAGGATGGAAGCAACCTGACGCTCACTGTATCACTCTGCCAGTAAAGCCAGAATTGAACCCTTCTTTTCCTCACCCAAAAAGCTTTTCTTTTCAACTCTTTTGTCATACTGAATAGTTATTTTTGTATTCAAATGACCTTTTATGTGCTACTTGCACAGTTTTTGCCATCTAGCTGGTCCTATTGCAAGAGGATAGTGATGACCACAGCAGTGTTTTTTTGTACTTTTCCTCGTTAAATTAGATTTGGTGCAGGAAATCACCTAATCAGTAACTCATTAAGTAAAACGAGGTGTGTCTGTGTTGAAATTTAACAGATACTGGAATGGAATGGCTGCCATATATGTAGAGATGCTGATTTAAGAAAACTTTGGATGTCTCTTAATTTTTTCCAGAGCTGTATATGTTGAGAAATCCTCTACACATATGTGCATATTTGTTTTGCATGAGTTTTCCGTGTGGGGATAGCAGGAACATTAGGAGAGGCCAAATCAATAGTTTGGTGCATTCTGAGAAAAAAAAGAGTGTACTGTGATCTCTGCAACACAAAAAGGCCAGGATGTCCACGGAAGACGAGTGGTGGATGATTGTAGGATCCTTTCCATGGTAAAGAAAATCCCAGTCAGAACATTCAGCCAAGTGAAGAACACTTTCCAGGAGGTAGGCATAGCATTTTCCATGTCTACCATAAAGAGAAGATTTCACAAGAGCAAATACAGAGGGTTCACCACAACGTCCAAACCATTCATAAGCCTCAAGAATAGAAAGACCAAAAAATGACAAGTTATTTGGACAGATGAAACTAAGATCAACCTGTACCAGAATGATGGGAAGACAAAGGAATGGAGAAGGCTTGGAACGGCTCATGATCAGAAGCATACCACATCATCTGCAAAACACGGTGGAGGCAGTGGGATGGCATGGCCATGCATGGCTTCTAGAGGCACTGGGTCACTATTGTTTATTAATGATGTGACAGAAGACAGAAACAGCAGAATAATTCTGAAGTGTTTAGGGATATATTGTCTGCTCAGATTCAGCTAATCTCAGCAGAGTAGATTGGACGGTGCATAACCTTACAGATAGACAATGACCCAAAACATACTGCAAAAGCAACCCAGGAGTTTTTTAAAGCAACGAAGTGGAATATTCTGTAATGGCCGAGTCAATCACCTGATCTCAACCCGATCTAGCATGCATTTCACTTGAAGAAGACAAAACTAAAGGCAGAAAGACCCTCGCACAAACAACTACTGAAGACAGGTGCAGTAAAGGCCTGACAAAGCATCACAAAGGAGGAAACCCAACATCCATGCGTTTCAGAATTCAAGCAGTCATTGCCTGTAAAGGATTCTTGACAAAGTATTAAAAATGAAAATTTGATTCATGATTTTGTTAATTTGTCTAATTAAATTTGAGCCCCTGACATAAGGGGAATGTGTATGAAAATGGTTATAATTCCTAAACGTTTCATACAATATTTTATTTCAAACCCTTGAATTAATGCTGATTCTAATGGCACTTCTAATGGTATCTCGGTTGTTTCATTGCAAATCCATTGTGGTGGCGTACAGAGCCAAAATAAGGAAAATAGTGTCAGTGTCCAAATATTTCTTGACCTACTGTAACTGTATGTAAGAGTATATCCACTTGTTGAAATATGACATGGAATTATTTTAAAACAATGATTTGTGCATTCTGTAATCTATGATTTGAATCAAGTATATCACAATGGGTATATACATTGAAACATGACATGGTATGCTTGTGATTTTTATATTACATGATTTGTATTAAGTATATCACACATCAGAGTTTACAATCAATATTTATATTAATAAGATATAAAGCAGGGGAGAGGACATGCTATTTGGATATTTGGTTTTCATTGATTTAATCTTTTTTGTATTATTTGTAATGCTCTTCCTATTGAAATTCTTCAGCTTGTGTTGGACAAAGAAGTGTTAATATCCAAGAGAAAAAATCCAATCAATATACCACTCTTAATTAATAAGTATACGTTATTAATTCAGAGTAATCCTTAACTTGTTTTCTCTTGCTAGAGCCTAGCTAACTGGCTTGCATTTTGCAATGAGTGTACCTAAGGATGGCGATGGTTCGGCTGTCAGCCCTGGCTTTGACCTCAATTGAAAAATAACTTCTTAAGGATTTAAAATCATAAGACAAGCTACAGTGGGGAGAACAAGTATTTGATACACTGCCAATTTTGCAGGTTTTCCTATTTACAAAGCATGTAGAGCTCTGTCATTTTTATCATAGGTACACTTCAACTGTGAGGGACAAAAATCCATTCTCCTGCTCATTCATTATGAAATGGATAATGGCAGGTTATTGTACAGTGGGGTGAACATGTATTTGATACACTGCCGATTCTGCAGGTTCCCTCCAAAAATGTTCTATTGGGAGTTCAGATCTGGAGACTGGCTAGGCCACTCCAGGACCTTGAAATGCTTCTTACAGAGCCACTCCTTAGTTGCCCTGGCTGTGTGTTTCAGGTCATTGTCATGCTGGAAGACCCAGTCATGACCCATCCTGGACATGCGCTGGCTTGAGCAGGGGGACCTTGCGTGTGCTGCAGGATTTTAATCCATGACGGCGTAGTGTGTTACTAATGGTTTTCTTTGAGACTGTGGTCCCAGCTCTCTTCAGGTCATTGACCAGGTCCTGCTGTGTAGTTCTGGGCTGATCCCTCACCTTCCTCATGATCATTGATGCCCCACGAGGTGAGATCTTGCATGGAGCCCCAGAACGAGGGAGATTGACCGTCATCTTGAACTTCTTCCATTTTTTTATAATTGCGCCAACAGATGTTGTCTTCTCATAAAGCTGCTTGCCTATTGTCCTGTAGCTCATCCCAGCCTTGTGCGGGTCTACAATTTTATCCCTGATGTCCTTTCACAGCTCTCTGGTCTTGACCATTGTGGAGAGGTTGGAGTCTTTGATTGAGTGTCTTTTATACAGGTAACAAGTTCAAACAGGTGCAGTTAATACAGGTAATGAGTGGATAAACAAGAGGGCTTCTTAAAGAAAAACTAACAGGTGTGCCAGAGCCAGAATTTTTACTGGTTGGTAGGTGATCAAATACTTATGTGATGCAATAAAATGCTAATTAATTATAAGAAAATCATACAATGTGATTTTCTGGATTTTTGTTTTAGATTCCGTCTCTCACAGTTGAAGAGTACCTATGATAGAAATGACAGACCTCTAAATGCTTTGTAAGTAAAACCTGCAAATTGGCAGTGTATCAAATACTTGTTCTCCCCACTGTATGATATATTCCCACACATGGCTTGGCGTAAACCATAGACAAACAGACCTCTTGATAAACATTTCATGTTGTTGTTGATTGTGTGCTCAAAAGTAGTAAAGACCCTGGTGACCCTGATTCCTAGGAATGTTGATGTAAATGGTTGGGCAAAAAACATTTTACAATCACCAGAAAACATTGTGTTATGCCTATTTGTATCCACATCGATGATAGGCATGTTGGTTTCTGTATAAAGCTTTTGTTTGGTTGATACTGCCTTCTGAGCTAGGTGTGAAATAGGCCCTGTCGTAAATATTGTATGTGTGACTGCGTGTGTGTTCAAAACCCAAAGGGGATCAATATGCTTGGTTTATTTACCCCGATTGCTGCTCTATCAAAATTCTACCCATATTGCTGCTTGTTTACAGCACCATATTTAACACATATAACGCATGCGTACTATGCATTTCTAAAAACCGCGCACCCATACTGCACTTTTTTAAAGGTATACAATGTTAACTTATAATTCTACTGCAGTGGTCTTTTTTAAATTCCTGCTAGTGTTATGTATATTTTTGCTATATTTTATTATTATTTTGTGTCTAGCTCGATTTATATACTCTTCTTAACTCTAACTACAATGGTTTTTCGGGTGCCATGTCAAGAATTTCTTTGTACAGGAAGATGCTGTGTTGTTTGGTGCATTTGACAAATAAACCTTGAAACTAGAAACATTAATAAATGGGAGGGAAGACGCCTTCTGAGCTAGGTGTGAAACAGGCCCAGCAATTAAATGTGTTGTGTGTGTGTGTGTGTGTGTGTGGGTAATTGGCCAATAAATGTGTTTTATTTTGGTAAATATTCAATGTTTTGGTATGAGAAAAATATAATTGAATCCAAACATGTCAAAGTAATCTTGACAACTTTAAGTTATACACAATATATGGCTATGTAAATTTTGACAATGACAATCTCTTTAAACTTTTCATAGCTTGAAAATGTTCAGATGTGTTGTATAAAAGACAACTGAATTTGTTATACTTTGTAAAGTCATCCTATATTAACTAGTCTATCACAACACCAAGTAAACTTCTGATTAGGTATATATGTACTTACCAAATAAAGGACATCCTGATTCTGAACAGAATGCATCTTGAGTATTCTTCAGATTTAATGTCTTTGGAAATGTAGACTGGAGTTTTCTAACAGCTGTGTTTTTTAGTCAGCATGTTAATATGTTGATAGAAGTAACAAATCAAATTTTCAATGCTGTGTTTAAACTAATTAGTTGCTCTACTGCAGTTTCTTCCCCCTTAGCTCATAAAAAGTCAATCCAGATGTTACCGGTTTCAGTAACTTCTAGCCTCTAAATACATTTTCTAAATGGATTCATAACAGTATGCATATGTCCTTTACATTAAATCCTTATATATGTTTGTAGTCTGTATTCATAGGGAATATTGTCCATTTGCCCGTATTTACATTTCTAATGAAATTTAATAAGCCCACATACATGTTGCTGAAAGTATTAAAAAAGTGTGTGTTTTTATTGTGTTCATTAAAATATATTACAGAATATCAAGACTGTAATTGCAAAACCGCATTTCCTACTATGTGTAAATCCTTATATATGTTTGTAATCAGTGTTCATAGGGACTCCTGTCTGCTTGCCCGTATTTACATTTCTAAATGCTCATTGTGACTCATTGTCAAAACTACTAATTGTAATTCCACCCCCCCCCCTCCACCCCCCCACAGCTTTTGGTTGAATAACTGCCTTTCTCCCTCAAACGTACATTTAGCTTCATGATTTGAATATGGGAATCCACAAAATGTTTCCGCAAGAATTGTTTTGATTGTCGTGTGTTTCTTACTTACCTGGCCACTTCACCTCATTACTCACACATCCATGCCCCCACCAACCACCCACCCACAGGATGCTGCCACAATTGTCCGTTAATGCCGTCACCCCCCACCCTTTGGTAAATAAAAGCTTGACAGCATGCCCCCATGCTTATTAAATTTCGAACAATGTCCTTTATGCCCACTCTAGCCCGCCTCACTACCATATAATGAGTGTATCCTTGAGGGCCAGCGAAACTAATGACTAGTGTTTTTCCTCAGCACTCGTCTTACCGCAACGGGTAGCAAAGAAAGCAAAATCAATAATCTATTCTATTTAATGGGCTGGAGTGTCATAGTCACTACATACGACTGGATGAGTCGAACCAATCATTGGCAAACCCCTATGGCAGTAAGTTGCACACAGACTCCATGCCATTCTGTCTCTCTCTCTTTCTCTCTCTCTCTCACTCCCTCTCTCTCAAAACTTTCAAAAAAATATATATATAATTGTGTTTTATTTCATATAATATCCCTCAGTACAATTTGTTTACTATTATTCATGAAAATCTCATAGATTTTCTGAGTCAAAGTTGTACTTGAGTATCAACCAGAACAACCCTCATCTTTGCTCTAAATACTGAAAATCATTGAAACATTTGCTTTCTCCTCACACCATGGAAGTGTTCTCATATTTGCAAAGGACTGACATCCTGTTTACGTCCTTTGTACCACTCGGTGTAAATAGTGAAATAAACACTCTTCATTTCAAGCAGTCTCCTATTGCCAAAACTCATGCATAAGAAATGATTTAGACAAGTAAGGACTTTGATGCCTGTTTTCCCCACTTGGCTCTCTCATCTAACCTGTGCCTTTACAGTATCTGCTTCTAAATTAATCTCTGTGATTAGGCAATACAGAGAGGTGACTGTTTCATTCCTTATACTTACAAAACAGAAGATTCAGCTGTAGTGTGTTCTGTCTTTCCAAGTTGGCAGGCGATATTGGCAGCGCAATGATTTCATACTTGGCTGATGGAAATTGGAAATCATCTTCTGAAACGGCGCTATCATCTGCTGCTGCCTTTTCTAAATGCAGTTGACTATTGGCTGCGTGATGTGGGTTTCAAACACCCGCTCCCATCGCCACCACTAAAACTCGCCAGGTTAAGAAGCAGCATTTGAATGCATGACCTTTGGTGGATAACTGACCTTTTGTTCTTTCCTTGCAGTTGAATTATGCGTCATGAAGACCCGATACAATAGGATGTTTTGACATGCCGTATTCATCACTGTTAATTGTGGTTGGCTGAAATAACCACTTTGCATTCAACCTTACAATGTGTTAAGCATTGCGTTCACATTGTGGAGCGGAGACCTATGTCCTTACAGTGTCCCCCTATTCTAGAGACGTTATAATCGCATTAACTGTCCTCTGAAGAGGGCATTTGTCAGAAAACTAATTATTTTGAACCCCAGTGCAATTTCAAGATCACATTCAACAATTGTTTAATGATTACAATTTTTTTTTTTTATCTCAACAAATGGATTGTGTTAAAAGAAATCTAACTTCCGACAGTCAATTCTTACCTGTTTATAATCTCAGTAGTTGAGCCCAAGTTAGTTCTTCCTCTTTTAAGGAAGCCCAGGGGTTACAGTAAGCCGGTCCTTTGTAACGATAAATTGTCAGTCACAGTAATTACAATGAAATGCTTTGAAAACTGTATGCAATTACATCATTATTTAACATTAGCGCATATCAGCTGCATGAAAACGAGCACACAGACTAGAGAATTGTCTATTTACCTTCGACTTGCGTTGTGGTTAGAGAAAAACAGTCAACCTTTATACTTCCAAAGCCCACATACATGAGAAATGAAAACTTAAAAAATGTGTGTTTTTATTGTGTTCATTAAAATATATTTGTTGCTGATGCCATCATGCATGAGCAATCATACTGAATTTGTCTCTTCAATAAATACAGAATATCAAGACTGTAATTGCTAAACCGCATATCCTACTCTGTGTGTGAAGCTGGTCAATGTGTGGAGAGGTCTTTGACAAGGTAACACGCATGTCATCCTCAAGTGTTAGTCTGGGCCGGCATTTAGTTTTCAGGGCTGTCTGTTCATTCAACTTGTCAGTTATTTTTTCAATGGACAAGAATGTAATTTTGTTAAAAATGTTACCAAGCAACCCTGGGCTGAGAAATTAATGGTCAGGTGAGAGTTACAAGGCACTAGCTACAGCATACTAGCAAATGTTTAGATTATATTGAATTTCAGAGCAAGAAATTATTTAATGAATTATTATATTATTTTATATACATTGCCTTGCAAACATGTTCAAAGCCCTGACCTGAATTTTCTCGTATTACTGAATTGCAAATGGTTCATTGAAATGTAGTTCTGTTTTGATATTTTTAACATTTTGAATATATTGTAATGTGACATTGGTTTTTATGTTGGGGGGAATATACTGATGAGCCAACAAATTAGGACCACATGCCAAATAAGCTGTTGGTCTTCTGCGTGGCGCAACGACAACCAGAGCAACATTTTGAATTCTTAATCATGTTCTTCAAACCATTCCAAAACAATGTGTGCAATGTGGCAGGGAACATTATCATGCAGAAAGAGACCACTGCCATCAGGGAATACCATTGACATGAAGGGGTGTACCTGTTCTGCAAAGATGCTTAGGTAGATGTCTGTCAAATTGATGTCCACATGAATGCCTGGACCCAGGGTTTCCCAGCAGAACATTGCCCAGAGCATCACACTCCCTCTCTCGGATTTGTGCCACGTTAGACCTTCTGTTGGTTCGGACCAGACAGGATTGCCTTCGTTACCCTCACACATCGATGAGCCTTGAGCAACCAACAACCTGTTGCCAGTTTGTGGTTTGTCACTCCTCGGGCCATTGTCGGTAGACACTCATAACTACTAACCTGGAACCACAAACCCTGCTGTTTCAGAGATGCTCTGACCCAGTCGCCTGGCCATAACAATTTGGCCACCTAGTTAACACAGTTGAAAGAAACCGTTACTTTACTCTTTGCTTTCACCTGTGAACCTCTGAAAGTTGCTGTCACATTTTCAAGATAAAAAATACTGTGGAAGGTCATTTTTCAGGCTTTGATTCTGAAGGAAAATGAAGAGCAAAGAGCATCCCCAAAAAGGAGGGGAAAAAGTAAGTAAAGTATTAGGAAAGAGGTACAAAATAATATCCAAGAGTTGGATATCTGGATATCCCAGTGAGCACAGTTTATTAATCAAGAAGTGGTACCTGCATCACTTCACACACGCACTGCCAAGAAAATGTAATCGTTCAGAACTCAGTGTTCAAATAAGAGGAAGGGGACTTTTGAAAAGCCACAGAGAGGCCAACCAACACTTTGAAGGAGCTATAGAGTTCAGCGGCAGGGATTGCAGTAATGGTGCAGTAGTCAACCATATTAAGAGCACTAGCCTCTATGATGAGGCAAAAATACGTTTTGCTCAAAATGTAGCATATGAATCCATGTCAAAAATAAAAAATTAAATCATGAATAATTTTATTGATAGAAACCTGTGTTTTTGTGAATTACATGTTTGCTTCAGATCTGCCATTTACTGATCTACTAATGATCCACAATAAGTTGCAAACCTAATTAAAAAAAATGCATAAGAAACATATTTAATAGTTTTTTTTTTTTATTATCTATTTGTGATGTTTCCTTGTTATCTCAATGCCCCCATGGCAGTTCTCTACCCCCGGTTTTGAGAACCACTGCTCTATGTAATCTCTAATTCTATGATTATAATGATAAAGAAATTCTGTACTTTCACTCCAGTTTACCTTGGTCTTTTGCTTCCATTTCTCCTTGGGTTCCCAATGAATCCTGTGTAAATTCAAATCATCCAAGGTGCACACATTATATATGATATGAATGATATGGATACTAGCTCTGTGTGGATACTGTCTCTCTGTGTGTACTGTCAATGTGTGTGTACTGTTTCTTTGTGGATACTAGCTCTGTTGGTGTACTGTCTCTGTGTGTTTACTGCCTCTGCGTGGATACTAGCTCTGTGTGGATACTGTCTCCATGTATGTACTGTCTCCGTGTGTGTACTGTCTCTGTGTGTGTACTGTTTCTGTGTGGATACAAGCTCTGTGTGAATACTAGCTCTGCGTGTGTACTGTCTCTGTCTGTTTACTGTCTCTGCGTGGATACTAGCTCTGTGTGGATACTGTCTCCGTGTGTTTACTGTCTCTGTGTGAATACTGTCTCTGCGTGGATACTAGCTCTGTGTGTGTACCGTCTCTGTGTGGATACTAGCTCTGTGTGGATACTAGCTCTGTGTGGATACTAGCTCTGTGTGTGTGTGTGTACTGTTTCTGTGTGGAAACAAACTCTGCGTGGATACTAGCTCTGTGTGGATACTGTCTCCATGTGTGTACTGTCTCCGTGTGTGTTCTGTCTCCGTGTGTGTACTGTCTCTGTGTGAATACTAGCTCTGTTAGGATACTGGCTCTGTGTGTGTACTGTCTCTGTGTGGATTCTGGCTATGTGTGAGTACTGTCTCCGTGTGTGTACTGTCTCTGTGTGAATACTGTCTCTGCATGGATACTAGCTCTGTGTGTGTACCGTCTCTGTGTGGATACTAGCTCTGTGTGTGTACCGTCTCTGTGTGGATACTAGCTGTGTGTGTGTACCGTCTCTGTGTGGATTCTGACTATGTGTGGGTACTGTCTCCGTGTGTGTACTGTCTCTGTGTGTGTACTGTCTCTGCGTGGATACAAGCTCTGTGTGTGTACCGTCTCTGTGTGGATACTAGCTCTGTGTGTGTACCGTCTCTGTGTGGATACTAGCTCTGTGTGGATACTAGCTCTGTGTGTGTGTGTACTGTTTCTGTGTGGAAACAAACTCTGCGTGGATACTAGCTCTGTGTGGATACTGTCTCCATGTGTGTACTGTCTCCGTGTGCGTACTGTCTCCGTGTGTGTACTGTCTCCGTGTGTGTACTAGCTCTGTTAGGTTACTGGCTCTGTGTGTGTACTGTCTCTGTGTGGATTCTGGCTATGTGTGAGTACTGTCTCCGTGTGTGTACTGTCTCCGTGTGTGTACTGTCTCCGTGTGTGTACTGTCTCTGCGTGTATACTAGCTCTGTGTGTGTACCGTCTCTGTGTGGATACTAGCTCTGTGTGTGTACCGTCTCTGTGTGGATACTAGCTCTGTGTGGATACTAGCTCTGTGTGTGTGTGTACTGTCTCTGTGTGGATACTAGCTCTGTGTAGATACTAGCTCTGCGTGTGTACTGTCTCTGTCTGTTTACTGTCTCTGCATGGATACTAGCTCTGTGTGGATACTGTCTCCGTGTGTGTACTGTCTCTGTCTGTTTACTGTCTCTGCGTGGATACTAGCTCTGTGTGGATACTGTCTCCGTGTGTGTACTGTCTCTGTGTGAATACTGTCTCTGCGTGGATACTAGCTCTGTGTGTGTACCGTCTCTGTGTGGATTCTGGCTATGTGTGGGTACTGTCTCCGAGTGTGTACTGTCTCTGTGTGTGTACTGTCTCTGCGTGGATACTAGCTCTGTGTGTGTACCGTCTCTGTGTGGATACCAGCTCTGTGTGTGTACCGTCTCTGTGTGGATACTAGCTCTGTGTGGATACTAGCTCTGTGTGTGTGTGTACTGTTTCTGTGTGGAAACAAACTCTGCGTGGATACTAGCTCTGTGTGGATACTGTCTCCGTGTGTGTACTGTCTCCGTGTGTGTACTAGCTCTGTTAGGTTACTGGCTCTGTGTGTGTACTGTCTCTGTGTGGATTCTGGCTATGTGTGAGTACTGTCTCTGTGTGTGTATTGTCTCTGTGTGTGTACTGTCTCTGCGTGTATACTAGCTCTGTGTGTGTACCGTCTCTGTGTGGATACTAGCTCTGTGTGTGTACCGTCTCTGTGTGGATACTAGCTCTGTGTGGATACTAGCTCTGTGTGTGTGTGTACTGTCTCTGTGTGGATACTAGCTCTGTGTAGATACTAGCTCTGCGTGAGTACTGTCTCTGTCTGTTTACTGTCTCTGCGTGGATACTAGCTCTGTGTGGATACTGTCTCCGTGTGTGTACTGTCTCTGTGTGAATACTGTCTCTGCGTGGATACTAGCTCTGTGTGTGTACCGTCTCTGTGTGGATTCTGGCTATGTGTGGGTACTGTCTCCGAGTGTGTACTGTCTCTGTGTGTGTACTGTCTCTGCGTGGATACTAGCTCTGTGTGTGTACCGTCTCTGTGTGGATACCAGCTCTGTGTGTGTACCGTCTCTGTGTGGAAACAAACTCTGCGTGGATACTAGCTCTGTGTGGATACTGTCTCCGTGTGTGTACTGTCTCCGTGTGTGTACTAGCTCTGTTAGGTTACTGGCTCTGTGTGTGTACTGTCTCTGTGTGGATTCTGGCTATGTGTGAGTACTGTCTCTGTGTGTGTACTGTCTCTGTGTGTGTACTGTCTCTGCGTGTATACTAGCTCTGTGTGTGTACCGTCTCTGTGTGGATACTAGCTCTGTGTGTGTACCGTCTCTGTGTGGATACTAGCTCTGTGTGGATACTAGCTCTGTGTGTGTGTGCACTGTCTCTGTGTGGATACTAGCTCTGTGTAGATACTAGCTCTGCGTGTGTACTGTCTCTGTCTGTTTACTGTCTCTGCGTGGATACTAGCTCTGTGTGGATACTGTCTCCGTGTGTGTACTGTCTCTGTGTGAATACTGTCTCTGCGTGGATACTAGCTCTGTGTGTGTACCGTCTCTGTGTGGATTCTGGCTATGTGTGGGTACTGTCTCCGAGTGTGTACTGTCTCTGTGTGTGTACTGTCTCTGCGTGGATACTAGCTCTGTGTGTGTACCGTCTCTGTGTGGATACCAGCTCTGTGTGTGTACCGTCTCTGTGTGGATACTAGCTCTGTGTGGATACTAGCTCTGTGTGTGTGTGTACTGTTTCTGTGTGGAAACAAACTCTGCGTGGATACTAGCTCTGTGTGGATACTGTCTCCATGTGTGTACTGTCTCCGTGTGTGTACTGTCTCCGTGTGTGTACTGTCTCTGTGTGAATACTAGCTCTGTTAGGATACTGGCTCTGTGTGTGTACTGTCTCTGTGTGGATTCTGGCTATGTGTGAGTACTGTCTCCGTGTGTGTACTGTCTCTGTGTGAATACTGTCTCTGCGTGGATACTAGCTCTGTGTGTGTTCCGTCTCTGTGTGGATACTAGCTCTGTGTGTACCGTCTCTGTGTGGATACTAGCTCTGTGTGTGTACCGTCTCTGTGTGGATTCTGGCTATGTGTGGGTACTGTCTCTGTGTGTTTACTGTCTCTGTGTGTGTACTGTCTCTGCGTGGATACAAGCTCTGTGTGTGTACCGTCTCTGTGTGGATACTAGCTCTGTGTGGATAGTAGCTCTGTGTGTGTGTGTACTGTTTCTGTGTGGAAACAAACTCTGCGTGGATACTAGCTCTGTGTGGATACTGTCTCCATGTGTGTACTGTCTCCGTGTGTGTACTGTCTCTGTGTGAATACTAGCTCTGTTAGGATACTGGCTCTGTGTGTGTACTGTCTCTGTGTGGATTCTGGCTATGTGTGAGTACTGTCTCCGTGTGTGTACTGTCTCTGTATGTGTACTGTCTCTGCGTGTATACTAGCTCTGTGTGTGTACCGTCTCTGTGTGGATACTAGCTCTGTGTGTGTACCGTCTCTGTGTGGATACTAGCTCTGTGTGGATACTAGCTCTGTGTGTGTGTGTACTGTCTCTGTGTGGATACTAGCTCTGTGTATGTACCGTCTCTGTGTAGATACTAGCTCTGTGTGTGTACTGTCTCCAGGGCTGGACTGGGACCAAAAACTGCCTCTGGAATTTTGGCCCAGATCGGCCCACCAGTACACCATCCTTATGGTCCCCTTAAATATACATTCCTACTGTACTATTCCTCCAAACCACTACAAAGCGTAGAGTAGTTAGTGTCATAGACAAGTGTACCAGTGTACTCACTTGCTCTTGACTAAGTCCCTGGTGATCCAACGCAGTATCACAGGTTTCTGTGACAGCTTACAGTTTCTTATTAGAAATGTGTGACATGCACACGCAAAAGGGCTTTTTTCATGTGTAGGACACAATTTTCCTCCTATGGCAAACCTCGTACCATAGGCAACCATTACATGTCACAATTTTTCTCCTGGAAACTGTTACATCACACGTAGCCTATACTGAGACTGTAAGGTTCTGTTCGGCTTTGGTTTATTAATGTAGCCTGATGTGTTTGGTTTTTGCCTTTTGTTCTTGTATGCAGCCTGTCCTTGTCCTTATTGTTTACACCGGTGTCTTGTTTGCTCTCTTGTTGTGTACCTATTTAAGTTCCTCCTGCCCCAGTGTTTCTTGTTGGTCATTGTTTGCTGTTACTGTTGCCTGTTTCTGCTGTTTTGTGCTTTTTGTTTTTCCCGGCGAGTCCATGTATTAAGAAAGTTTTTTTCTTGAATCCTCTACACCTGTGTGCTACTACCCATGCCAAACCGTGACAGGGTGGGATGTATTAGACAGCAAGTGAACATTCTGTCCTGAAAGTTGATGTGAAGCAGGAAAAATGGGCAAGCTTAAGGATCTGATCGACTTTGACAAGGGCCAAATTGTGATGGCTAAACAAGGCATCAGAGCAACTCCAAAACTGCTGCCCTTGTGGGGTGTCCCTGGTCTGCAGTGGTCAGTACCTATAAAAAGTGGTCCAAGAAAGGAAAAGAAGTGAACCAGCGACAGGGTCATGAGCAGCCAAGGCTCACTGATGCACATGTGGAGCGAAGGCTGGCCAGTGTTGTCCGATCCAACAGACGAGCTACTGAGCTCAAATTGCTGATAAAGTTAATGCTGACCCCTGTCCACTGCCGAAAGCACCTACAATGGGCATGTGAGCATCATAACTGGACCACGGAGCAATGGAAGAAGGTGGCCTGGTCTGATGAGTTATGTTTCCTTCTATACCACGTGGATGGCCGGGTGCGTGTGCACCACTTACCTGCAGAACACATGGCACCAGGATGCATTATGGGAAGGAGGCAAGCCAGCAGATGGAGTGTGATGCGTTGGGCAATGCTCTGCTGGGAAACCTTGGGTCCTGCCATTCAAGTGGATGTTACTTTGACACATACCACCTACCTGAGCATTGTTGCAGACCATGTGCACCCTTTCATGGCAATGGTATTTCCTGATGGCATTGGCCTCTTTCAGCAAGATAATGTGCCCTGCCACCAAGACAAAATGGTTCAGGAATGGTTTGAGGAACACATCAATGAGTTCAAGGTGTTTACTTGGCCTCAAAATTCCCCAGATCACAATGCAATTGGGCATCTCTGGGGGGTGCTGGACAAAGCAGTCTGATCCATGGAGGCCCCACCTCGCAACTTACAGGACTGAAAGGATCTGCTGCTAACATCTTGGTGGGGACCTACAGAGGTTTAGTGGAGTCCATGCCTCAAAGGGTCAGGGGGACCTACACAATATTAGGCATGTGGTCATATAAGTTTATGGCTGATTGATGTACATTAACCTCTTCAAATAAATAAATTAACATTATCATCTATAGAATGATATAGAATGCTTGCTTTCTTATTGAAAAGGATTCAATCATTTTTCTTTTTTGATATATATATATATATTTTTTTTTTATCCCACGGACCCCCTGCAATTATTCCAACTGACATGTCATTCAGCACAAAACTGCTCACCATCAGCTGGTTCAAGGGAATGGGCAGACAGGGAGTATACCCCTGGTTCTGTGTGTGTACTGTCTCTGTGTGGGTGCTAGCTCTGTGTGGATACAGGCTCTGTGCGTTTATCAAGCAGGCGACCATCGAACAGCTGTTTTTCTGCAATGTCAGATTCAGGGAGAGAGGCAAGTCGACTGGCTATGCGCTTCTTTTCCGCCTTTTAGGGAGTCTCAGTTATTTCTTTCACCTGTGCAAAATCAAGACCGGAGAGAGAAGCTTGCAAGATTGTCACCTTTCAATTGGGTTTACGCAAATCAATAGATTTTTGGACATGCATATTTGTAGCACATTTATGACCCTTCATGCCGCACTTTTTATTGATGGCACAGAAAGCAAACCGGGAAAATATCTCTTTATCACCATATGCATTTTTTTTTGTTGAAATACTCTGCTAAGACTGTCAAGGCCTGTCCTGACTGGGAAGCTCTCGTCTGATTCTGATCCTCTGAAGTATTGTATTACCTCCAAAGGTTGTGTGACACGAGCATGCGTAAAAATGAGGCAAAAGGAAAGAGAAACAAAAACCAAGTGATGACAGTTAAGTTCTTTCTAGTTCTCTTTCTAGTTCTCAGAAAACGCACCTCACGTTCAAAGTGTCAGGAAACAATCTGTGCTGTGCAGTGGCTAACAAACACAATATATACACAACTAATGACTGAGTGAAAACAGGTGCGTCCTCGGGGTGCGCTGGTGTCATCACTCTCCAGCCGGTGGTTAGTACACCGGTTAGTACACCGGCGAGGTGGAGCGCCGGATAGGAAGAGGAGCTGCAGCGCCATGTGGAGCAGACTTCACAGGTTGGGTCTCTTGCCGTGCAATTCAAAGTCTTTTAAACTACTTCTACTGTGATTGATCAAGAAAAAAACCTGCTCACTGACAGCAATAAAACCAAAACATTTAAAGAGCCCTCTATTTATCCAACATTTTACAGTTAGGTCTGAAATCTCAAAAGTAGCAGGTAACATAAGATTATTTGTTTTAATGGTTGTCAGTAATCATTAACTGGGCTATACTGTAGTCTACTTGGATTACAGAACACAGATTGATGCAATACAATGATGAAAGGCAATGTTGACAAGCTGATAATCTATGGGGGCTTTAATGTCCATTAAAAAGTAAGCTACTGTAATGTTGCTGTAAACCGTATCTAAATTAACCTTTTCTATAGCAAAGCTTTTGATCAAAGCTTGTATAACAAAACCAAGAATATTATTGTATTCCAGAGACTTTGCTTAGTATAAAAAATATATTTATCCAACTGGTATTTGCATAGAGCTCCAGCTGTGATTTCCCTAAAATCTTGACCTTCTGAATATAACTTTCTCGTTTGTAGCTCAAACAGTAATGATACTAATGACTTCTGTCATTTCCAGCACCTTTAAGACTAGATTCATTGAGTTATATGCAATGCAAAGAGCCAGTGGGTAAAATATTTTGATTGGTAGGAAGTGACATAACTACACCCCAAAAGCACAGAGGCCTTGTGCTGTTCCATACCCATTTGAAAGAATATATGAACGTACCACGCATGCACCAGCCATCAAAATTGTCTTCATTCACTTGAACTAGGGGGAAAAGCAGTGCTTTAGATCCCTCCTTTTTGAGAAAAGCCCATGAACATTAGGGGGAGTGGGAGTAGTAGAGAGCGGTTTAGCCAATACACTACCTCCACACATATTTTTTGGAATTAAATCTACAAAATCTAAATTAAATTTTCTGGAATCATTAAAATGAAATGTCTGTTGACAAATCAATAATCACTGCAGATTTTTTTTAATTTGAAACACAATAATATACATTTCGATATCTTCTAAAACTCCCGGGTAGGCAGTACCCACCCTGCCTATACAGACTACACGTCATCACTGCTCACAAGGGTGTCTGCAAAGCACATACCCTTCAATGTCTCTAATTCTCCTGCCATCATCATGATTGAAGTGCACACTTTAGGTGTTTCTAGCATGTCTATTTGTCTGCAGATTGTCCTTTTCTGATGTTGATTAACCTCAAATCATCTGCTTAATCTGTTTTGACCAATTATAGGTCAATGCAGATACTAGAGACACCTTGACAGATAAAACTACTCTGGCTACCCCCATCAAACAGATGACGAGTTAACTGTCTCCTGACTGGTGTCTCTTTTCAAACTAGGGTTTTTTAACAACGCTATTGTTTTTTTTAACAACTGTATTTTCAGTGGAGCCAATGGTTTACACAGATATCACAGCATCAGTGGGTAGGTCAATATTAGCCATTTTCACTTTTTCATACTCACTTATAGCCTTGTGGTGATTTCACATCACAGTCCTCAAATACAAGCACAAAAAACATCTCCCTGGTCGTCTCAGTCTTTCACAGTCAACTCTGAGCTCTATTTAACATGTTAATTTTGCCAAAAAATTTGCAACACTGTACTAATGTTGTCCATGAAAATGTATCAACTTTTTTGTCCAAATCGACAGTATTCGTTACTGGTTCTTTAATCCAGCTGATACAAACAAGCTTCCTTGACTGGTATTGTTCCTATAATTTCTCTATTTTCACATCATGCAATTCAAATCTATTCAATTTAACTCAACATAACGACATAGACGTCAAGAATGAAATAACAGTGACTCGCCAACCAGAGATTCTGATTCAAATGTTTGGAAAAGCATCATAGTCCCTAGTATTTGCACTGCAATATTCTACAATCCAGGGGTCTAGGGTCAGTCTGTGGTCTCGTTTATCTGAGGATGTGGGCCTTAGAACCATGCTTCAGACCTATCTGGCCTGACTGGTCCTATCTGTAGACGTCCAATGTCAATCTGATTGTGTTGTTGACTTTGATTCGACCTGAACCACCCAAACATGATAATTTTAACAAAATTCCTTCCTTCTCAGTCATTCTCATTCTGTGGTAATAATGACTGTTCATAACCAACATTCTCTAGTAATACTAGTCCTGTGTTAATAGAGAGGATGTATCCTGTGTGATCTGGGATATGCACTGTGTACCTACATCAACCAATGTTCACTGGATATTAGTCTTTTCATAAGGTCAACAAACATACAGTTGTGCTAAAAAATTTGCATACCCTTGGAGAATTGGTAATATATGTACCATTTGTAAAGAAAACCGGCTAACCACGTCTTTTATTTCTTATGGGATTCACATTCAACTGTAGGTCATAACAGAATGGCACAATCATAAAACAAAACATGGCAAAGTGAAAAAAAATGAACTGACCCCTGTTCAAAAGTCTGCATACCCTTAGTTCTTTATACTGTGTATTGCCCCCTTTAGCATCAATGACAGCGTGCAGTCTTTTGTAATAGTTGTCTATTACAAAAGACAACTTGCAGGTGGTATAACTGCCCATTCGTCTTGGCAAAATGCCTCTAGGTCATGCAAAGTCTTTGGTCTTGTATGAACCACACGTTTAAGTTCTCCCCAAAGTGGCTCGATAATATTAAGGTTAGCAGACGGTGATGGCCACTTCAGAACCTTCACCTTTTTCTGCTGTAACCACTGGAGGGTCAACTTGGGCTTGTGCTTAGAGTCATTGTCGTGCTGGAAAGTACAAGAGCGTCCTAATGCGCAGCTTAAGTGCAGAAGAATGCAAATTGTCTGCCAGTATTTTCTGATAACATGCTGCATTTATCTTGCCATTTTCACAAGATTCCCTGTGCCTTTAGAGCTCACACACACCCAAAACATCAGTGAGCCACCACCACGCTTCACAGTGGGGATGGTATTCTGTTCATTATAGGCCTTGTTGACCCCTCTCCAAACATAGCGCTTATGGTTGTGACCATAAAGCTCTATTTTGGTCTTGTCACACCAAATTACAGTGTGCCAGAGGCTGTGAGGCGTGTCAAGGTGTTGTCGGGCATATTGTAACCAGGCTTTTTTGTGGCATTGACGCAGTAGTCTTCTTTCTGGCAACATGACCATGCAGTTCATTGTTCCTCAAGTTTCGTCATAATGTGCTCCTTGAAACAACCACACCGTCTTTTTCCAGAGCAGCCTGTATTTCTCCTGAGGTTACCTGTGGGTTTTTCTGTGTATCCCAAACAATTCTTCTGACAGTTTTGGTTGAAATCTTTCTTGGTCTACCTGACCTTGGCTTGGTATCAAGAGATCCCCACTTTTTAATAAGTGACTGAACAGTGCTGACTGGCATTTGCAAGGCTTTGGGTATCCTTTTCCATTTTTATAAAGTTCCATGACCTTGTTATGCAGGTCTTTTGATAGTTATTTTCTGCTCCCCATGGCTCAGTATCTAGCCTGCACAGTGCATCCACATGAAATCTAACAAACTCATTGACTATTCATACACAGACACTAATTGCAATTTAAAAAGCCACAGCTGTGGGAAATTCACCTTTAATTGCCATTTTCACCTGTGTGTGTCACCTTGTGTGTATGTAACTAGGCCAAACATTCAAGGGTATGTCAACTTTTGATCAGGGCCATTTGGGTGATTTCTGTTATCATTATGATTTAAAAAGGAGCCAAACAACTATGTGATAATAAATGGCTTCATATGATCACTATCCTTCAATAAAAGACAGTTGATGCATGATCAGTCATAATTTCAAAATCAATGCCAACATTTCACAACTTCTGCTAGGGTATGCAAACTTATGAGTACAACTGTAAATATATTAACATTTTCATATAGTACTGTTTTTGCTTGGATGGTGAGTACATTTTTAGCCAAGCAAGGTAAGTTTCCAGTGGTCTGCAGGCGAGTTTGTGGAACTTTATATGTAATTAAATAAAGTATAAAGTGTAATGATTTAATTCCCAGGAAATAAGTCTCCACATGTATTCATGATATTGTCAAATAGTTTTGATTATGTCTCTAAAAAGCAATCTCCAGCCTGTTTGACCATTCTGGGATTAAACACTGAGTCAGCACTATTCCACTGGATAGTGGAATATCCTTTACTGTGATGATTCTATTGTGGTGCTCCCATACCTGAGACTCACCCTGTATCAAACTATTCATCCCCTGGGTATCTGCCTCAGTTTCACTCAGCCTGACTGATTGGTAAGCAATGCATTGTCGAAGGCCACCCATCAGCCGTGCCTTTTGTGAGGACCCCCTTCCGCTCTCCGATACGGGAGGCTGAGAAAAGACCACATCGAAGGAAGGCAGTAAGCATGCAAATACACTCCCGGTTCTGGGAGGTGGAAAGAGAAAACAACAATGCAGGACCCTTTCATTATTTAAGTTATACCAGAGGCCAAATTCATGGCACTAACGTGTAACATGCTTCATTAAATTGGATATAAACTCAGGATTGAAGGTGGCAATGTAATATTTAGTTGTTTACAGTTTATTACAACTATCCGTAGGTTTTACCACTTTCATTCTGGAAAGTTATTTTTCACTTGTGTCATAATGGCAACTCCCTAATACAACTCATGTATCTTTTCTTGTTTAGACTGATGATAAATAATAACCCTGTAATAAAGACCAGGTCTATACTGTGCAGAGGTCTTAGGACTGAAATGTATATTCTAAAACTATTGACCTAGGCATTGTGTTAATGTCCTTGTAAAAAGACTCACATTTGAAAATATAAAATCAATTGTGTGATGTGGATAAAGGTAAGGCAAAAAAAAAAAACTAAGTAACAAAACAACACAGACACGATGGATCACGTTCTTCTTTATCTGAAATGTCAGCACCACATGGTCCCAAACAACATAGACACAGTAACCTGTGAGGTGTGGGTGAAAACCAGGAATCTAAATAGACATCATAATGGCTAATTGAAAACAGGTGTGAGGGTGTGTTGGGTGCGCTGCTGCCATCTGCTCCAGCCGGCAGTTAGTACACTGGCGAAGAGGGAGAGGGCATGCAGCGCCACGCAGAGAAACTCTCACAACAATAAATAATATAAAATAATTTCTTGTTGTCTTGTGTTGTAATTGATATCTTATGGGATGGCTAAAAGAAACATGATAAAGAAATAATTTTGAAAAAGCCAATACATTGTCTGGAACTGATGAACAGTTTCTAAAAGTAAATTTCTTGAGGGACACAAGGAAGTCAAGTGAAGTGCTTGGAGAGTCATATGGCCCCAAGTACTTGCTTCAACTGTGAGAAGAAGTACAACAAATGGCCTTCTGGGGCAGTTACAGCAAAGAGCCCTTCTTGTGTAAAGGCAAATCAAAAGCCAAAGTGACAACCAGTTAATAGGACCAAAATATAGACTTTTTGGTTCCCAAATCTGTAATTATGTTACAAGCTTGGCACACTTCTGCTAGCAGAGATTCTCCCATTCTTCTCTTCAGAGCCTCTCAAGCTCCGTCAGGAGAACCTTCATCCCAGTCTGAGGTCCTGTGCCCTCTGGATCAGATTTTCACCAAGGATCCATCTGTAATATGCTCTGTTCATCTTTCCCTCGTTCTTGACTTGTCTCCCAGTCACTGCCCCACAAGATAGTTTGGCCACCACCATGCTACACCAAAGGGATGGTGCTCTAAGGATCATGGGCGGTGATTGGCATTTTAGAATAAGGCTGTAACGTTTCACTTCAGTTTGATCAAATAGCACATTGATTGGTGGCACAGCAAAAAGAAGGGGGAAAGAAAAAAGCTCTTTTAATCAAGGATCTAATCTCAACACTGCATGGTTGCACCACTAAAAACAAAAGAAATATGCAACAATAAACTCACTCCCTGGTACGCAGACAATACTAGAGCACTCAAGCAAGCCTCCAGAAAATTGGAGCAAAGAGGCGCTCCACCAACATGGAAGTATTAGGACTAGCTTGGATAGAGAGTACACTACAATACAAAAAAGCACTCACATCTGCTCGATCAGCTTATTTTGGCTTATTTCTCCAACATGAGGTGAACAAAAACAATCCAAAATGTCTCTTTGATACAGTAAAGTAAAGTTAAAAAAGCAATGCTCAACATGTGAAGTGGCTGTCACGGGTGTGGGTGTAAGGCATATGTAGAACCCAAGTGCAGGCAGTAGTGTTGTTAGACGGCTTTAATAAAGCACTTCATATAATCGAAAACAAAACAGGCTGACATAGCAGCAAACAGAAATGGCTTCAACAAAGAGTACGTTTCAAGACAGTGTAAGCGCTCACCAACATCACAGACAACATCCAACTTGGGACAACGATTGACCAGGACTGACTAAACACAGGGGGTGCATACAGTGGGGAGAACAAGTATTTGATACACTGCCGATTTTGCAGGTTTTCCCACTTATAAAGCATGTAGAAGCCTATAGTTTTTATCATGGATACTCTTCAACTGTGAGTGATGGAATCTAAAACGCAAATCACATTGTAAGATTTTTAAGTAATTAATTTGCATTTTATTGTATGACAACTATTTGATACATCAGAAAAGCAGATCTTAAGATTTGGTACAGAAACCGTTGTTTGCAATTACAGAGATCATACGTGTCCTGTAGTTCTTAACCAGGTTTGCACACACTGCAGCAGGGATTTTGGCCCACACCTCCATACAGACCTTCTCCAGATCCTTCAGGTTTCAGGGCTGTCGCTGGGCAATACGGACTTTCAACTCCCTCCAAAGATTTTCTATCAGGTTTGGAGACTGGCTAGGCCACTCCAGGACCTTGAGATGCTTCTTACGGAGCCACTCCTTAGTTGCCCTGGCTGTGTGTTTCGGGTCGTTGTCATGCTGGAAGACCCAGCCATGACCCATCTTCAATGCTCTTACTGAGGGAAGGAGGTTGTTGGCCAAGATCTCGTGGCCCCCCTCAATACGGTGCAGTCGTCCTGTCCCCTTTTAATCCATGACAGCGTAGTGTGTTACTAATGGTTTTCTTTGAGACTGTGGTCCCAGCTCTCTTCAAGTCATTGACCAGGTCCTGCCATGTAGTTCTGGGCTGATCCCTCACCTTCCTCATGATCATTGATGCCCCACAAGGTGAGATCTTGCATGGAGCTCCAGACCGAGGGAGATTGACCGTCATCTTGAACTTCTTCCATTTTCTAATAATTGCGCCAACAGTTGTTGCCTTCTCACCAAGCTGCTTGCCTATTGTCCTGTAGCCCATCCCAGCTTTTGTGCAGGTCTCCAATTTTATCCCTGATGTCCTTACACAGCTCACTGGTCTTGGCCATTGTGGAGAGGTTGGAGTCTGTTTGATTGAGTGTGTGGACAGGTGTCTTTTATATAGTTAACGAGTTCAAACAGGTGCAGTTAATACAGGTAATGAGTGGAGAACAGGTCTGTGAGAGACGGAATTCTTACTGGTTGGTAGGTGATCAAATACGTATGTCATGCAATAAAATGCTAATTAAAAATCATTCAATGTGATTTTCTGGATTTTTGTTTTAGATTGCGTCTCTCACAGTTGAAGTGTACCTATGATAAAAATTACAGACCTCTCTACATGCTTTGTAAGTAGGAAAACATGCATATTGGCAGTGTATCAAATACTTGTTCTCCCCACTGTATACAGAGACTAATGAGGAACAGGTGTGTTGGATAATCACAGTCACAAGACAAGGCAAAGTTTGTGGGGGAAAGGGACATAGCAACACACAGGGGAGAAACGGTGATCAGCCGGTTATGCAAGGGCTGGCCAGCTGAGGTAGCTGAGGGCATGACAGTGGGTCTTCACTTCAGCAGTAATGAATACATGAATTTCTGTGATGAAAAGATCATCACCATTAGAAAACAAATAACTGACTCCGCCTTAAATAGGTATATTCCCCAAAATCGCAATTGTCCTGAGAATGACTTGCCCTGACCTGGTAAAAATGGGGACACTTGAATTTTCTATCCTGTACCACTCAACACATTCGCTAATTTTGTAATGAGTTCTAAATCCACAAATGGCCATCTAGACCGATTCCAACAAGGAGCTACTACCTGTGCTAGGTCAGCCAATGTTGAGCGTAATTATTGCTCCCTATCCTCCGGATGTGTTCCAAACTCATTATAAATAGCAAAAAGTATCTTCTGAAAAAAATTTAGAGTGTACCCCCTAGCCTCGTTTTGGATTTCAAGATGGAGGCGCGGTGAATAAGGCCAATGAAGCATGGAGAGGCCCCAAAATTAGCTACTTTGGAAGCATGCGTTTCAGATATTAGGAAAGAGGTTGACAGAGAACTTCATGCAGATCCCAGTTTTGTTGGCAGATCTCAGTGAACCTCGACGACTGTATGGTTGTATCCCAAAAAACTGTAAAAATCCTCAGCATTAACCTCAACCCTGATCTCTCCTTTGATGAACATTGCTTATTTTCCATCTTCAGGTACATTGCAAAGAACTGATGCAGAAAAACTAATCCATGCTTTTTTTACTACTAGGTTAGATTACTGCAATGCTCTTCTTTCAGGTTACCCTGATGAATCAATGAATAAACTTCAATTAGTGCTGAACACGGCTGCTAGAATCCTAACTAGAATTTTTTTTTTTTTTAACACATTTCTCCAGTACTAGCCTCTTTACACTGGCTGCATGTTAGGGTTAAGGCTATAAATCAATACATGGACTTGCTCCTACTTACCTCTCTGAAATGGTCCAGCCATACATACCTACACCCAACATTAGATCGCAAGATGCAGGCCTTCTAATTGCACCTAGAATTTCTAAACAAACCGCCGGAGACAGGGCTTTATTTAATAGAGCTCCACTACTGTGGAATGATCTGCCAACTAAGGTTTGATGTGCAGACTCTGTGCAAAATTTCAAGTGTCTGCTAAGGACTCATCTCTTCAGCATGGTCTATGATTAAGTGTCATCTGGCCCAGGGGTGTGAAGGTGACAGGAAAGGCTTGATACTGTCCACCATTGCTGTCTTACCAGGTGGGCCCTGATCGTGACTGGGATGCCCTCCCTCCAATGCCATTGTTGTCTCTCTGTTGCGCCCATCGTGCAATTGGGTTGAACTCTGCTGGCAATACTTGGCCCTCATTTCAGGGTGGTTGTGGTTGGTAAGTGTCCCTTTGGTTGATGCTTGGCAATGTGGGTGGATTGATTTCCTGCCTGTTGGACCCTGTCCAGGGCCTCCCCTGGATAGGGCCACAGTGTCACTGGACCCCCGTGTCTCAGCCCCAAGGTCTTACACTGCTATATTATTGTGCCGGGAGAGTAGGGTCAGTTCTCCTTTTCCACTATAAAACCTTGTAAACCTAAGGAATGAACTCTCTAAATTTTTTTGTCTCCTGCTACGTTCAAACTTAGGAGGACATGAAGTCTTGGCCCAGACCTTCCGAGTATCAGGCTCTAAAGATTCATTGCTGCCACTGTCCAAAGTCCTCCTGGCTGTGTTTCAGATCAAGACGATACCTGACGATTCCAGCTGCCAGTCTAATAACAACCACCCCCCCCCCCCGCCCCACTTCCTGTTACCCCTCTTAATAAATGTGGTTGATTGGTTTAAACATCTATATTTCAATTTCATAAACATCATACAAGGACACGCATGTGCACGTATGCACAAGCAAACACACATACAGAAATGTCCCTTCTCTGGGGTTTACTGTTTCTTCCGAGTTCCTGTCTTCCCATCTAAACCAATCTGCTGGCGAGAAAGTACATAATAAAGTGTGGAGGGGGAAGCGGAGCTGAGTAGCTGACTGACAGCTTCTATTTACTTGGACTTCTCCTGCATGCCGTCCTGGGGTCTCTAGGCGATGGTCTGTGGATTATGTTCAGGGCAGGGAAGATAGAAAGCCTCCGAGGCTGCCTTGGCTGGGTGCCACAACGCTGCTTTAACCAACCACACACGGCCCACGCTTCACTTATAGCCCGCCTGGGCTCCTGGTCTCTGTCCTAATGAATATTGTTTATGGGAAACGGGAGGGGGAGCAAATGTTTGCGCCTAAGGAGAAAGTTATTGATATCCAGGATTTATAATGATGACATTTGTTCACCTTCCGCTATCACTCTCTCCACAATGCGGCTGGTTGCTGCCGTATGGATTGACCTCTTTATTTTGCCTGTCGGCACACAGAGCGAAAGGCAGTCAGTGTGAGAAGTTTTATATTGTCCTTTTTTGATTTGCCAAGACAAGAAATGGAGTAATATGAAGCAGTGGTTCTCTATTCCAGGCCTTAGGGGGAGGGGGGCAGAGTACTACTACTTTTTGTATTCTAGCATGCTAAACAGGGACTGATTTAGAAATGTGACACCAGGTGAAAGTCATTAACTACTAGGAAGAATGGAAAATTAGAAGTACTCTGCATCTACAGCCTCAGAGCTGAGTCTGGAGACCTGGAGTGTAGGAATGATCTCAGCATTGAGCCATCGAGTCTTACAGTCCAATTCTATTACTAGGCCCCTAGAGTGCGGTTTGATTTAACCTCTGTGTGCAAATGACTGAATGAGGTTACTATAATGACCTATATTTGTGTCATAATAGTAATATAATTATTTGATTTATTTGCCGATACACTTATCCTCTGTGCACATCTAAAAAGCCCACTGGGAAACAAATATGCAGTTGGATGCATGGTGAAAAGCTTTCTCACACACTTGGCAACATGGTAGTCTAGAACCTAGCCATCAGCCTGCATAAGGGCAGGGGCCAGAGCAGCGGCTGGATTCAGTCAAATTTAAAAAACCGACAGCGCAAAGAGTGAAGTGGACAGAAAGCACAGGAATGTCCAGCATAATGAAAAGGAAATCAGTCCATTTCATCAGTACAAGAGACAAGGCAGCAAACTGACTATGAATGGCAGGCAATTAAAGCTTTCAGTGAATGGAAAATGATTTGAACTGGACAGAAATGGTATAGACTGATTGCATAGTGTAATCATCTTGTATTTAATTTCCACGGAGATAACATTTCCAAGATTATAAAACCAGTTATGGGATTTGTCAAGGAACAAAATAGAAGAGAAAGCGAGAAAATGTGCCTTTGTGTGCACAATGATTACTGTAGTTTATAGAAGGAGTAACAGTTTATAACTTTGGACTACGCTTTGAACTTTTGCCACAATGTTGATGCTGGTGGCAGTGATTGGAAGGCTGCCTTTACATTACACATGAAAATCCAGATTGCCACACTAGCATCATCTAGAATCACTAGCTTGTAAACAAAACAGGAGAATTTTGCAAGTTTTCATGAGATACTGAATGTGGTATGGTTATTAAATTTATAATTTTTACTATAGAAATATGTTCATCCAATCAATACTGTTTATTAACACAGGTAAATAATTAAGTTTGACAATTAATAGAAATTTCTGTTACAATACGTCACTAACATGCATGGAAAATAGGTGAAGATTCTTGATTTCATTGAAATTACATGATTTAGAAAATAGAAGAATATTGACAACAAATGATTTGTCTTCACGCACATATCTAACTTTTGGAATAAGAAAATCTGCATAAAATCTTAGTCAATTTATTATCTCCTTATTAATATTATAAATCGAAAACTGACAAAACGCCTGCCTATTTGTGACAACTGCGCCCTCTGCTGCTTCACCTCCCCCTGCAGCGGACGGGCTCCAGCGTTCGATGTCACCGGCCTTCTGACACCACCGTCCATCTCATCATGCTTTTCACCTGTGTCCTGTTTAGCGCACCTGTTCCTCATCCTCATCATTTCCCCCCAGTATATATGTTCCCTCTGCTCCCCCTGTCTTTGTGTGTAATTGTCTCTGCATGTACTAAAGAGCAGTGTACGCTTCGGTTCGACATCTATTTGATTTCACGTTATCGCATTAAAAAACTATACAACTATCACGCCATTCTCCTGCTCCTCCTTTATCCGCCCCCCGAAGACGTGACACTATTGCAGTCATTTTGTCATGTCCTCGAGCTTGGTGAAAAAGCATCAAAGCTACTTTTCTCATTCATGCTCCATTTTCTAAGTTAATAACTTTTGGGGATCAAAAAGGAAAATTTGATTGATGGAAACAAATGTTCCATAACAGAAGACGTTCTTGTCTGGTATCGTAAGAAAAACCTGCAATTGGTAAATAAACAAGGAGATGGAAACATGTTGGTCAATGAATACAGGCATGTACAATGCTCCCTCTAGCAGATGGTCAACCATTCACGTTCAGATTGTCATGCTGCATCACATGGTTGCTAACCTAATCGTCACAAAATCCCATCAAGCAACACTGACAAGAATCCAATATGCAATAATAGTGAGGTTGCCCAAAAGTATATTCCCAAGCCATGCTCGCATCGTCTACCAAAAAGAATAGGAGTCTGTTTCATACCTCGCATCTGTAGGAATTTAAATATAGGGTAACTGCATGCCAGCATGCACTTTATCCCATGCAAAGGACTGTCTGACATTACATTGACCTACTAATGTTCAAGCAGCTGGACGAAGCTAGAAGGAGCACAATGAAAACCTTTTGTACTGAGCCATCTGACAGAGTGTCTGCTCAGAATTGTATTACAGTAGTTTCCCAAAAACAAATCCCATTCAAATACGGTGCACAGTAGCAGAGACAGTTAGAATTTAAATGACTCCCTGTAGAAAACCAGAAACGTAACCGGCAGGCCTATTACAGCCAGCCCGCGATTAGAATGGATGACTTCTGTTACTGAGTGGATAAATATTTATAAGACAACGTCTGAGAAGGGAATCGAACTGGGGTCAAAATATTGACAGTCAGGGATAATCCCACGTGACCACAGGGCTTGCAAGTAACTTTTATCCCAACTATTACATTTTTGTTGAAATAATGTGGGCAACAGAACATCTATTAACAGAACTAAAGTGTACTCTTATAAAGAGATTACTATAGATCGCCATCCATACAATAACAGTTGAATAGCTAACCACTACACTATGTGAACTACTAGGAAATTGAAAGCATTGGCTGAGTCTCAGTTTACGTACTACATATTATGTACTACAAGTATGTACGCAGGTGATGGTGAAGTATATAGTAAGCTAGTATATAGTAAGCTAGTATGCAAGGGCATTCTACTTTGTCAGAAAATGTTTCAACATTAGATCATTTTGTGAATTAACATCACACCAAGTCTTAATATTTAGCTAGACACCATTAACCATTGTGTTAAACTAACTAATGTTTCTTATTAAATTTACTTCCACCACAAATAGCATATGTGAATTAACTTATGTTCTATATTAGATGCTTGTCCTAAAAATACATCAAAACGATATGCACCAACACATGATCAAAGTTTTTTCATGTACAGGAGACAATTCTTTTCACATCTGCACTGAAGAAAGAAATGTGTACAGGACACAATATTTTCAGATGTTCAAAGATATTTGTGTAAAGGACAATTTATTTTTTAGATACAGTGAGGAGAAAAAGTATTTGATACACTGACAACTTTGCAGGTTTTCCTACTTACAAAGCATGTAGAGGTCTGTAGTTTTAATAAGTACACTTCAAATTAATTACTTAAAAATCATATAATGTGATTTTCGGGATTTTTGTTTTAGATTCCGTCACTCACAGTTGAAGAGTACCTACAATAAAAATGACATGCTTTGTAAGTGGGAAAACCTGCAAAATCGGCAGTGTATCAAATACTTGTTCTCCCCGCTGTATGCCCTGAAGAAAGAAATATTCAGGTTAAGGTTAGTGTCAGGTAAGGGTTAGGATTAGGGTAAGTGTAAGGGTGTTCTCTAATGTTCTTGCATGACCATTCACAATGCAAACTCCAACCTGTTCCTGGTTAAAATGCAAGTTCAGTCAACCAACCACATGCCTTCCTTGCAACACCTGAAGAAAATAATGTCCTCTACACACACAAAAAAGGCCTTTTTCATGTGGATGTTGCAAATTTTAATAGGCAATTCAAGTGTATTTCACAAAACGTTATGATACTGTTGTGCAATGAAATCTCCATGGAAAGTTAGCATCCTGTTAATTTGCACAGATTAGTGACTGATCTTAAAGTTTTGAAAAATATATAAATATCTGCTTCAAAGAGCCACACATCAAAGTGTGTGGCTGTGTGTGGCTCTTTCAATCAAAAGAAAGAGATTGATTGAAAGGGCCTTTGTTGCTACATTTAAATACTTTTTTACAGGAGAACTGAAGGAAAGTAAAAGTAAAATCATATCCCCTCCATCTCCTTTCCCCATTCCCTTTTCATCTAGAGCCAATTCTGCCCATCTTCAAAAATACTGCAAATGAAGGGCAGTGGACGGTCATCCTTGTGTGTATACTGTATCTTTTCATTATCATGAAAATAGTCATATTATCAGGCCTCCTGAGTGGCGCAGTGGTCTAAGGCACTGCATCAAACTGGGTTAATTCCATGATAGCAGCTTACTGACCGTGCCTGGGAATCCTGCAAAACATTGTACAAATTGAATATTCACCATCTGGGTTGGTGAGAAGGGTGGACATCTAGTAATGCTTTGCCACATCAAATAAGAAAGAGAATTACACCGTATGCAGTGGGGAGAACAAGTATATGATACACTGCCGATTTTTCAGGTTTTCCCACTTACAAAGCATGTAGAAGTCTGTTATTTTTATCATAGGTACTCCAGAATGTAATTGCAGTATAACAGACAAATATGCAGCATTGAAATTAAAAATCCAGAAAATCACATTGTATTGAGTAATTAATTAGCATTTTATTGCATGACGTAAGTATTTGATATATCAGAAAAGTAGAACTTATTTATTTGGTATAGAAACCTTTGTTTGCAATTACAGAGATCATCCGTTTCCTGTAGTTCTTGACCAGGTTTGCACACACTGCAGCAGGGATTTTGGCCCACTCCTCCATACAGACCTTCTCCAGATCCTTCAGGTTTCGGGGCTATTGCTGGGCAATAAGGACTTTCAGATCCCTCCAAAGATTTTCTATTGGGTTCAGGTCTGGAGACTGGCTAGGCCACTACAGGACCTTGAGATGCTTCTTACGGAGCCACTCCTTAGTTGCCCTGGCTATGTGTTTCGGGTCATTGTCATGCTGGAAGACCCAGCCATGACCCATCTTCAATGCTCTTACTGAGGGAAGGAGGTTGTTGGCCAAGATCTCGCGATACATGACCCAATCCATTCTCCCCTCAATACGGTGCAGTCGTCCTGTCCCCTTTGCCGAAAAGCATCCCCAAAGAATGATGTTTCCACCTCCATGCTTCACGGTTGGGATGGTGTTCTTGGGGTTGTACTCATCCTTCTTCTTCCTCCAAACACAGCGAGTGGAGTTTAGACCAAAAAGCTAATTGTTTTCTCATCAGACCACATGACCTTCTCCCATTCCTCCTCTGGATCATCCAGATGACCTGGTTTGAGCAGGGGGACCTTGCGTGCGCTGCAGGATTTTAATCCATGACGGTGTAGTGTGTTACTAATGGTTTTCTTTGAGACTGTGGTGCCAGCTCTCTTCAGGTCATTGAACAGGTCCTGCCATGTAGTTCTGGGCTGATCCATCGAGGAAGATTGACCGTCATCTTGAACTTCTTCCATTTTCTAATAACTGCGCCAACAGTTGTTGCATTCTCACCAAACTGCTCGCCTATTGTCCTGTAGCCCATCCCAGCCTTGTGCAGGTCTACAATTTTATCCCTGATGTCCTTACACAGCTCTCTGGTCTTGGCCATTGTGGAGAGGTTGGAATCTGTTTGATTGAGTGTGTGGACAGGTGTCTTTTATGCAGGTAACGAGTTCAAACAGGTGCAGTTAATACAGGTAATGAGTGGAGAACAGGAGGGCTTCTTAAAGAAAAACTAACAGGTGTGAGAGCCGGAATTCTTACTGATTGGTAGGTGATCAAATACTTATGTCATGCAATAAAATGCTAATTAATTATTTAAAAATCACACAATGTGATTTTCTGGATGTGTTTTTTTGATTCCGTCTCTCACAGTTGAAGTGTACCTATGATAAAAATACAGATCTCTACATGCTGTGTTAGTAGGAAAACCTGCAAAATCGGCAGTATATCAAACGCAGGTGCTGGTCATAAAATTTGAATATCATCAAAAAGTTGATTTATTTCAGTAATTCCATTTGAAAAGTGAAACCACACAGACTGATATATTTTAAGTGTTTATTTCTTTTAATTTTGATGATTATAACTGACAACTAATGAAAACCCCAAATTCAGTATCTCAGAAAATTTGAATATTATAGACCAATACAAAAAAAATATTTTTAGAAATGTTGGCCAACTGAAAAGTATGAACATGAAAAGTATGAGCATGTACAATACTTACTTGGGGCCCCTTTTGCCTGAAGTACTGCAGCAATACGGCGTGGCAAGTAGTCGATCAGTCTGTGGCACTGCTCAGGTGTTATGAGAGCCCAGGTTGCTCTGATAGTGGCCTTCAGCTCTTCTGCATTGTTGGGTCTGGTGTATCGCATCTTCCTCTTCACAATACCCCATAGATTTTCTATAGGGTTAAGGTCAGGCGAGTTTGCTGGCCAATAAAGAACAGGGATACCATGGTCCTTAAACCAGGTGCTGGTAGCTTTGGCACTGTGTGCAGGTGCCAAGTCCTGTTGGAAAATGAAATCTGCATCTCCATAAAGTTGGTCAGCAGCAGGAAGCATGAAGTGCTCTAAAACGTCCTGGTAGACGGCTGCGTTAACCTTGGACCTCAGAAAACACAGTGGACCAACACCAGCAGACGACATGGCAACCCAAACCATCACTGACTGTGGAAACTTTACTCTGGACTTCAAGCAATGTGGATTCTGTGCCTCTTCTCTCTTCCTCCAGACTCTGGGACCTGATGAAATTTACTTTCATCAGAGAACATAACTCAGCAGCCCAGTCCTTTTTGTCTTTAGCCCAGGCGAGACGCTTCTGATGCTGTGTCTTGTTCAAGAGTGGCTTGACACAAGGAATGAGACAGCTGAAACCCATGTCTTGCATACATCTGTGTGTGGTGGTTCTTGAAGCACTGACTCCAGCTGCAGTCCACTCTTTGTGTATCTTCCTCACATTTTTGAATGGGTTTTGTTTCACAATCCTCTCCAGGGTGCGGTTATCCCTATAAGTGCTTGTACACTTTTTTTCTACCACATCTTTTCCTTTCCTTCGCCTCTCTATTAATGAGCTTGGACACAGCTCTGTGAACAGCCAGCCTCTTTAACAATGTTATATTTGTGTCTTGCCCTCCTTGTGCAAGGTGTCAGTGGTCGTCTTTTTGGTCATACCCATGATTGTGTTCTCAGAACTGGACTGAGAGACCATTTAAAGGCCTTTGCAGGTGTTTTGAGTTAATTAGCTGATTAGAGTGTGGCACTAGGTGTCTTCAATATTAAACCTATTCACAATATTCAAATGTTCTGATATATTGAATTTGGGGTTTTCATTGGTTGTCAGTTATAATCATCGAAATTAAAATAAATAAACACTCAAAATATTTCAGTCTGTGTGGAATGAATGTATACATTATACAAGTTTCACTTTTTTAATGGAATTACTGAAATAAATCAACTTTTTGATAATATTCTAATTATATGACCAGCACCTATACTTGCTCTCCCCACTGTATGAACGTGTGCATAATTATTAGGCAGCTTCATGACCTCAGGTAAAATGTGCCAAAAAAGAGATTTAACTGACACTGAAAAGTAAAAAAAATTAAAATGCCTTTCAGACGGATGCAACACTCTTGATATAGCTAAACAATTAATGCGTGGCCACCAGACACATTTTTTGTTGCGAATAGTCAACTGGGGCGCAAAAAAATGCATGGAGATGAAAATATGCTAAATAATTGCAAAAGACTTGAGAAAAATTAAACGTGAAGCTACCAGGAACCCATTATCCTCCAGCGCCATCATATTCCAGAACTGCAACCTACCTGGAGTGTCCAGAAGTACAAGGTGTCAAGTGCTCAGAGACATGGCCAAGGTCAGGAAGGCTGAAAGAAGACCACCATCGAATAAGATTCATAAGTTAAAGCGTATAGATTGGGCAAAGAAATACCTGAAGACCGATTTTTCAAAGGTTTTATGGACAGATGAAATGAGAGTGACTCTTGATGGACCACATGGATGGGCCTGTGGCTGGATCACTAATGGATACGGCACCACTTTGAGTCAGGAGCCAGCAAGGTGGAGGAGGGGTACTTGTATGGGCTGCAATCATTAAGGATGAGGTTGTTGGACCTTTTTGGGTTGAAGATGGACTGAAACTCAACTCCCATACCTACTGCCAGTTTCTACAAGATACATTCTTCAAGCAGTGGTATAGGAACAGGGCCTCAGCAAGGCCATGATCTTTATGCAGGACAATGCTCCATCACATGCATCCAAGTACTCCAATGTTGGCTAGCAATAAGGGCCTCAAAGATGCCCGAATAATGACCTGGCCCCCTTCCTCTCGTGACTTAAATCCTATTGAGAATTTGTGAGCCCTTTGTGAGCCCTCAATGTGAGATTTACAGTCAAGGAAGACAATACACCTCTTTGAACAGCATTTGGGAGGCTGTGGTTGCTGCTTCAGTGAAAGTTGATCAAGAACAGATCAAAAAACTGACAGACTCCATGGATGGAAGGCTCATGGCAGTTATTGCAAATAAGGGTGGCTATATTGGTCACACGATATTTTTGAAATGACACACATTTTAATTGTCATTTTGTGTTACAACACCTCTGCTTAGACTGCTGCCCCCGCGACCCGGCCCCGGATAAGCGGAAGAAAATTATGATGATGATGATTTTGTGTTACTTATTTGTTACCATTTAAAAATTGAGAATGAACAAGTGAGTTGGGAGAAATTATGTTTATAATTTAGTTGCCTAATAATTGTGCACACCAATTGTATATAATTGTGCACACTTATATATTCCTTGAGAAAGATCAAAACTCACTTTTACTTTGTTAAACATTCAGTTATGAGGCTCAATGGCATTTTGGATTGACATAAAGCAAGTTCGTTGGTTTAAGCTTATTTTTTGGTTGAGCCAACAATGCAATGAAAAGATTAACAGCTACTTGTCAGAATCCTCCAATATTCAACTTTCTGGGTGAAACGTTTTCTCACAAATAAGGAGAACAAGAAGTTCAGAAATTGGGAGAAAGTATAACAAATAAAATCGATGACAACTCAATTTGAATAGAACATACAGCTTTTAAATGATCTGACTGTTAGGCATTTTAATATAATACTTCATAACTATGCATTACAAATCTTTAGTTAATAATTATTTTATAAAACAGGTGTGACACATTGTATTATTATGTTTCATGCATTTCTATTTATAGTGTGTAAAGCACTGAGTAATTGTACTAGAAATGTGCTATACAAATAAAGTAATTATTCTTTATTTTGTACTCTATTGTACAGATGTAGTACACAATAGAATGACTGAAGTACATATTTGAAGTATGTGCTTATGTACTCTATAGGACAAAAAAGACACAAAATGCAGTGAAAATCATGAAAGTAGTGCAACCAACGTCAGATCTAGGGCTTGGAGTAAAAAACAGCTCTTCAGTCTGAGTATAGATTTTTTTAAATGTGAAACACATCATTAAAGCACAATTCAGTATCTCTCTGTGTTCATACATTTTCTCCAGTATTCTAATGTCCTTAATTTCTTTGTGGAATTCCAACATAATGTATTTAATGCTTCATTCAGAAATAATTATAAACAAGTGGAGACAAATGCAACGTAGACAAGCAGAGGTAGAAATTGAGCTTCCAAACCCCTGGGGTAGTAAGAAGGTCCTTATAATTACAATTGTATTAGAAAACACTCAACCACACAGCCACATTCTTCGTACTTCTATGATTAATTGAAATTCACAGAAACAAATGTACTTTCACATGCATGCCAATCATTACACAATGGTCCAAAAGTTCTAAAATTAAACTAACTAACTAAACTAACTAAAACTATCAATATATCCTAACATAGTGAACCTTCTTTTATAGTTCAGTGACATTTGTTACTATAAGTACGGCATGTACCTTAAAAGCAAAGGAAATGTGCTGTATTCATTTTTCTAATCATTAACCAATGATAACCAATTAAGAATGTCTCTCAACAGCATGAGTATCTGGAATTAAAGGCTTTAAGTTCAATTTTGCTGTATAAAAAGAATCAAAATGAAATAAACCTAGTTGACAAATAACTGCTTAACCAATCAGTTATTTTTTTTCATTCTTAAATATTTTTTTACTATTGATGCCCAAGTTGATCTACTTATATATGGACCTGCTGCCATCCTCTCATGGAAAGGTCGTGAGACATGGTCTTTAACTATGAGAAAACTGTCATCTACATTTTTGGTCCATGTATTCATGGACTATAGCAGGGGTGTTGCTAATATTTATAACAGAAATTATAATTTTAAACATATCACTGGTTTTCATTCTTTTTAAGTTTTACTCATGAAACCTAACCAGGCTGATAAATTGTTTTTCATAGCTACTATTAACAGGCACCCAGGGCCATACACAATGTTCCTCAATGAGTTTCCTAAACTCTTGTCTATATTTGTAGTCATGACAGGTATTATTAAAATGTTTGCCGATTTCAATATTCATACAGAAAAGTCTAATGACCCTCTTCAAAAAGCCTTTGAAGCCATACTGTAATTGACTCAATGGATTTTGTCCAACATGTCTCAGGTCCAACACACAGTGTTACCTTAGACTTAGTCCTGTCACGAGAAATAGATATGTTGCAGCTCTAATAATTATTCCCCATAAACCTGGAATATCAGATCACAGTCTTATTACATTTATCGTTACAACACGAAACCCACTTGCACGCTCATCGATAACGGAGTAAATAAATCTGCAAACGATCTAATCGAGGATCTAAACTCAACACTGTGAATTACTTCAGATATGGTTGCACCACTAAAAACAAAAGAAATCTGCAAAAAGAAACTTGCTCCCTGGTACACATAGAACACTAGTGCACTCAAGCAACCCTCCAGCAAACTGGAGCGAAAGTGGCGCTCCACCAAGTTGGAAGTATTTAGACTAATCTGGATAGACAGTCCACGATAATACCAAAAAGCCCCCACATTTGCTCGATCTGCTTATATCTCCAACCTAAATGGGGTGAACAAAAACAATCCAAAATGTATCTTTGATACAGTTGCAAAGTTAAAAAATGTTTTTATTTATAAAGCCCTTTTTACAACAGCAGTCACCAAGTGCTTTTACAAAAACACCTGGCCTTAAACTCCAAGGAGCAAACAACAGTAGTGTTGAATTTACTGTCTTCAGAGTCCTCAAAATCTCAGTTGTCCTGAGAATGCCCAGAACATCTCTGATTTGGTGTCACTTGGGACACTAGAATTTTTTGACCCTGCATCACTCGACACGTTCACTAAATTAGTAATGAGTTCTAAACCCACAAATTGTCAACTAGACCCGATTCCAACAAAACTACTTAATGATCTACTTCCTGTGCTAGGTCAGCCAATGTTGATTGTAATTAATTGCTCCTTATCCTCCGGATGTGTACCAAACTCATTAAAAATGTGGAAATAAAGCTTCTTCTGAGAAAAATAGAAACAACTAGTTTTGTTGGCAGATCTCAGTAAACCTCGACGGTAGTATGGTCGTATCCCAAAAACTGAGAAACCTTGGCGTTACCCTCGATCCTGACCTCTACTTAGATGAACATATAAAATATATCTCAAGAGCAGCTTTTTTCCATCTTTGGAACATTGCGCAGAAACCTCATCAAAAACTGATGCAGAAAAACGAATCCATGCTTTTGTCACTTTTAGATTAGATTACTGTAATGCTCTTCTCTTCGGTTACCCTGATAGATAAATAAATAAACTTAAATTAGTGCTAAACGCGGCTGCTAGAATTACTCCAGTACTAGCCTCTTTACACTGGCTACCTGTTAATCTGTTCAATAATCGGTACCCCAGTTCTGGGGTACCAAACCCATTAGAACCCTTCAGAACCAATTTTATTTTTCAGAAGTTGCTTATCTTCCCTCTCCGGCAGAGTATAGCATCTCTGCTCTTGGTCTCACTACCTTATATGGGCACACAGACATTTTTGACCCCTTCCCTCCCCTCCCTTTACCTTCCCAGCATGAGTCAGCCCTCCTGCTGGCACAGCTACCAAGTAGTAAACAAAGCATTTGTCCGACAAACAGAGGCTAAAGTTGAATTTGCAATGAAGCCAGACACTCAATAGATCATAAGGACATATATTTTGGATGCCTGGGACTTACCTTTATTGATCCAGACATCTGAGGCGCCATCTTTATTTGAAAGTTGGTAAGCTCTTCAGTCTGTGCTTGTCGTAAAGCTTCCTGTTCGGTATCACAAGAATTGTTAGGTTTCTAGAACCTTAACCAGCCTATTGGCAATGTTATCCGATCATGTATGACTGATAAAACATATCGATTGTCTGGGTGGTCAGTATGCGCTATTGCGCCTGGATGACTTAATTTCATGGAACATTCAGATTTCCTTTTAGCTAATGCTATGTTAGCGTAGCTTAGCATAGCTTTAGGTTGGATTGACAAGTCTAGTAGCCAATTAGATTTTCCCTTCAGTGGTAGGCTGGTTTTTCCAGACTGGGGAGAGCCTCGCCATGGATCCTCGTTGCGCAACAGGTTGAAGGTCGCTTGGAAAGTTACTGGGATGAGAATGTTGTTTTTATTGTAAAAATGGGTTACTATACTAAACAAATAGCATTTAAAACATTACGGATGTACATCAAACAGTAGAATTATGTTTTATACAGATTTGAAGTAGAGGGACACTTGGAAACGGCTCTTGACACCACTTTCTAAACTTGCTGCCCAGATTTTTTTTTGGTAATGTTGACATGTTTAGGTATCCATAGGATGTGTGTATAGCTTAGAATATCAATATTTGAGTTTTAGCCTGTCCATGAAAGAATACAAAGAGTAAAAACTATTTTTTTTGTTGTGTGTTCTAGCTTCTGCCTGAAAACCTTCTTTCTTCCAATCTACATTCTGCTGAATTCCTCATAATCTCCCATGTGTATTTTATACAGTATACCTTCACTGTGCATGTCCTGACAACATATGTGGACATAAATTGCAGTTATAATGGGCAAGTGCAGTATGGGCGAAATTCTCAATTTCTTCATTTATATTCAAGGGTAAGGATAGGGCTGATTTTAAGGTTTTATTGTTAACTTATAAAGTAATACATGGATTTGCTCCTACTTACCTCACTGAAATGATCCAGCCATACATGCCTACATGTAACCTAAGGTCGCAAGAGGCAGGCCTTCTAAATGTACCTAGAATTTCTAAACAAACAGCTGGAGGCAGGGCTTTCTCTCATAGAGCTCCACTACTGTGGAATGATCTGCCAATTAAGGTTAGAAATGCAGACTCAGTCCAAACTTTCAAATGTCTACTAAAGACTCATCTCTTCAGCACGGTCTATGATTAAAGGGATAGTCTAAAAATCTTATTTATCCAAACACTCACTTACCAAAAGTTAGTCAGTCATTTGTACCAACCATCCATTATCCAGCTCTGTCCCCAGCTGTAAATAGCATTCTTGGCATCATCCAAATTCATGAATGGAAAATGTTGGTCCCACTACACCAAAATTGCATTGCAAGTGGAAAATTACTTCAAAACACTCCAAACTAAAACTAGTGGTTTGGTTTAACTCAAAGAACATGACGATGTTGTATTCCTTGATTTTTTTTGTTTTCAATATACAGTGGAGAGAACAACACTACCAATTTGGCAGGTTTTCCCACTTACAAAGCATGTAGAAGTCTGTCATTTTTATCATAGGTATTCTTCAACTGTGAGTGACGGAATCTAAAACAGAGATCCAGAAAATCACATTGTATGATTTTTAAGCAATTAATCTGCATTTTATTGCATGACATAAGTATTTGATACATCAGAAAAGCATAACTTAATATTTGGTACAGAAACCTTTGTTTGCAATTACAGAGATCATACGTTTCCTGTAGTTCTTGACTAGGTTTGCACACACTGCAGCAGGGATTTTGTCTCACTCCTCCATACAGACCTTCTGCAGATCCTTCAGGTTTCAGGGCTGTCACTGGGCAATACGGACTTTCAGCTCCCTCCAAAGATTTTCTATTGGGTTCAGGTCTGGAGACTGGCTGGGCCACTACAGGACCTTGAAATGCTTCTTACGGAGCCACTCCTTAGTTGCCCTGGCTGTTTGTTTCGGGTCATTGTCATGCTGGAAGACCCAGCCACGACCCATCTTCAATGCTCTTGCAGAGGGAAGGAGGTTGTTGGCCAAGTTCTTGTGATACATGGCCCCATCCATCCTCCCCTCAATACGGTGCAGTCGTCCTGTCCCCTTTGCAGAAAGGCATCCCCAAAGAATGATATTTCCACCTCCATGCTTCACTGTTGGGATGGTGTTCTTGGGGTTGTACTCATCCTTCTTCTTCCTCCAAACACGGCGAGTGGAGTTTAGACCAAAAAGCTCTATTTTTGTCTCATCAGACCACATGACCTTCTCCCATTCCTCCTCTGGATCATCCAGATGGTCATTGGCAAACTTCAGATGGGCCTGGACATGCTCTGGCTTGAGCAGGGGGACCTTGTGTGCGCTGCAGGATTTTAATCAATGACAGTGTAGTGTGTTACTAATGGTTTTCTTTGAGACTGTGGTCCCAGCTCTCTTCAAGTCATTGACCAGGTCCTGCCATGTAGTTCTGGGCGGATCCCTCACCTTCCTCATGATCATTGATGCCCCACGAGGTGAGATCTTGCATGGAGCTCCAGACCGAGGGAGATTGACCGTCATCTTGAACTTCTTCCATTTTCTAATAATTGCGCCAACAGTTGTTGCCTTCTCACCAAGCTGCTTGCCTATTGTCCTGTAGCCCATCCTAGCCTTGTGCAGGTCTACAATGTTATCCCTGATGTCTGTACACAGCTCTCTGGTCTTGGCCATTGGAGTTGGAGTCTGTTTGGAGTCTGTTTGATTGAGTGTGTGGACAGGTTCAAACAGGTGCAGTTAATACAGGTAATCAGTGGAGAACAGGAGGGCTTCTTAAAGAACAACTAACAGGTCTGTGAGACGGAATTCTTACTAATTGGTAAGTGATCAAATACTTATGTCATGCAATAAAATGCAAATTATTTATTTAAAAATCATACAATGTGATTTTCTGGATTTTTGTTTTAGATTCTGTGTACCTTAGTGTACCTATGATAAAAAAGACCTCTACATGCTTTGTAAGTAGGAAAACCTGCAAAATCGGCAGTGTATCAAATACTTGTTCTCCCCACTGTATATTTGTCATTTCAAATAAACAGGTTCTTCCTGTATTTACCGGTCAGTATTGTTCACAATTGCATCAATCCGCGCGTTCTGTCAGGAAGAGGAGGTGTTCACGTCACAGTAAACAAAAGGTAGTATTTGCTAGCTAGGAAGCAAGTTACCTATTTCGTCGTTGATATTCACCAAAGGACAGTCAAAGATAACTTGCTTGAAAGACAAAGGAAAATGCATAAATACGACCAGGAACATTGTTTTACGGGGGATAGAACCTTGCTCGAACCAGAATACACAGAGGATGAATTGATCAAACTAGAGGCTAAAACAGCAGTTAACAATGGTGAACCAGTTAATCCCCAACCCTTGCCCAGAATATCCGGAGGATGGTGGTGTAGCTGTGGTTCGTGCAATCTAATGCCAACCAAAACCGAATGCTTTTGTTGCAATGAATGAGAACTATTGATTCAAATGCCAGAGACCATGAATGACCCAGTGCCTGAAGCTGAACTCATTCCAAGATGTCTTGTTGAACATCCGGATTTTGCCCCCTCATAACTCCTGGGGTGCTGGATACTTTTTTTTACATTCCAAAAATGAACTGAAAAAGACGTTCTAAGCCAAAGGTTGTAGCTAGCAGATGGCCAGCTCTCAAGACAGTAAGTAGCTACCTAACATTAGCAACCAAGTGTATTAGGCACAGCTATTTGTTTGGATAGCATATTCCATACACAGGGAAATTAAATGTGCTTTATATTTTTATGCTTAGAAAATTTATAAAATCAGGCATACTAAAAACTAAATTTTGCATCAAAGTGTGTTTGTCCAATCTACTGTAGCAAGACAAACACCTAGTTGTTAGCAAACCCCTTTCAAATGAATTTTCCACAATGATAGAAATAAAACTGAAGTCCACCGGCGATATTCACGATAATTGGCCAGCTAGAGAAACGCACACCTCGCGTAGCTTCTGCAGGTTAAAGTTTACACCCACCCCGTTGACATCATGGCCAAAGCACACAAGCTGTCTCCTCCTGTGTGACAGCCGGGGACAGAGCTGAATAATGGATGGTTGGAAACAATGACTTTGTGTAAGTGAATTTCTGGCTTGTTGTTGTCTCTTTGTTGCGCCCTTTGTGGGTGGATTGACTTCCTGCCTGTTGGGCTCTGTCGAGGGCCACCCCCAGATTGGGCCACAGTGTATCTGGACCCCCTGTCTCAGCCCCAAGGTTTTTATGCAGTTATATTAATGTACTGGGGGAGTATGGTCAGTTTTCCTTCTCCACTGTAAAACCTAAGGAATTAACTCTCTCAATGTTCTTGTATCCTGCTACATTTAAACTTAGGAGGACATGAGGTCTTGGCCCACACCTCCCGAGTATCAGGCTCTAAAGACTTGTTTCTGCCATTGTCCAAAGTCCTCCTGGCTGTGTTTCAGATCAAGACGATACCTGACGATTCCAGCTGCCAGTCTGATAACAGCCCCCCCCTTGTCTATGCATGGAAAAGGACTGATTGCTGATTGAACAAATGTGCATATATAAAACAAATGTTTCTCATTTTCACATTTGAGGGAGTCATTTGTATCTCCTGTGACCAAATGTTATACAGTTTTTCACAATTGCTAAAACACGAAAATGTATTATATGAAGAATGTACACAAAACCATTTTACTAAATTCTTGAAGGAAGATGTAATGAATATGATGGGAGAAAGAGTGCTGATTTCAAGCACAGGGCACAGCCAGTGTTTATTTTGTAAAATACCACAGGAGGAGGCTGGTAACCTGGTCAAGAGACAGGCAGATTGTCATACTGTACACAAGGAATCAAAAAGGTCAGACAAAATTACAGGAGAGTCAGGCTAGAGGCTTCATCAGCAGGCTGATGAAGTACAGATAAGGAATAGTAGTATAGCATAAACATGCTGGAACAGGTGGGTATATTAAGGTGTGAATATATCACATACCTAAAAACCACTTAGTACAGTCACATAAGAACAAACAATATCTCACGAAGACAACAGGAGCAAGGACTGAACTAAATAAGCAAGTGAGGATGGGAACAGGTGGTGTAGAAAACAGGTGAACCAAATGATGATGATGAGTAGGAGAGGGTAAACAAAAGAACTGAGCACAGATATACAAAACTTGATCTAGACACAGAACTACAAAAACTAGAAGAGAAAAACCCCCAGAAAAAACAGGACCTTACAGAAGACCATTTACCCTAACCCATAAGCACTATTCACACGAATCTCTGTTCCTTTAACACTTAACACAACTATCTTTGTAAAGCACAATTGTCACAATGTTATCAAGTAAAAAACACTGCCATTCAAAACAAAACTTAAATGATCATCATTCTAATATGCTCGACAAAAAGTTGTAAAGGTGTAAACAGTAAGAAGCATAATTAGTCAATAAGCAATCAAGATGTTGGCATGAAAAAAATGGGCTACAGGTAAGTTCACCTGTCTTTTGACAAGGTTGAGGATGAAGAATCTTCCTTCTGGAATTTAGCTGAAATGTTTTATGTACATTGTTCATAGAACCAGTTTTAATGTGTTAGTGATTCTGAAAAAAATTATTTCCTGTTGAATTTTGTGAGTACACATCTATATAGGGGCTTGTAATGTAAGAAAGTAGCAAACAAGTACAGTACTGAAAGGTGTCCCTGCTCTACGAGTTTTATTAGTAAACACAGACAAAAAGGATTTTAAACATAAAAAAGAATTTGACTAAACAAACCTCAAAACCCTGAATTTGTGTTTTCAACCTTGTCCACAAGCACGGCCGGGAAATTTGCACAACTCTACAAGAAACCATGTAATGTTTGAAAACCTCTGAGGATTATGTTTTTTAAAACGTTGAGGATTATGTTGACAGAACCAACGTGGCTGTCTCTAAGGAACAAGTGCTGGCGATGCTGACAGTGATTAGACACGTTAAATGGGGCTCTGCAAGAATCACAAGGACAACACATGGGTGTGTAGAAGATCATGATGGCATTAACAAGGTGAGACAGAGGTCTGTATGTCTGGATAATGTTTTTCGATTCAGGAATACTCAGACATTAAATGTGGGCACTAACAGAGCCTTTCATCAAGAACAGAGCTTTTATGACCGGCCTAACCGCTTCCATAACACAGAATATATCTTTTTTATTAACTAAAGGGTTTTAGCCATGATACAAGTACATAACTCTTTCCTCCTTCAAACATTCAATTGACTAGATCACTATGTAGTAAACTGAAACAGTTATGCGGGATCAAAGGGCAATATCCTGGAGTCTGTTGGACAAAAATCCTGTTTACCTGGTAATAGTGTATATCAATGAAGAGCAGCTCCTAATAAAAGGACGTTGCAGGCTAACAGTGGTGTTTTGTACAAAGTAAGGTGACCAGATTTCGGAAATGAAAACTGAGGACATTCCCAATTCGCGGGTCAATATATCATTAAAGTATTGAATGTTATTATCTATTAAATAAAAAAGGGGACATTTCTGGTTTAATGTATTTAGTGACTAATAGGCACACTGTGACAGACAAAGAAAACAACTACATTACAGAGACACTACTGACAAGAGAGAACTGTTTGATCTGAACAACCATTCATTGGTCCTTGTAGCCTGGGCACAATAAGAGCAGAAAAGAATATGAGCAAAATTGAAAAACAGAGATTTTTTTTTTCTCCTAGATACTTTCTCCTCCTTTTTTCTTCACTGATATTCCTTCTCTCTCTTCCTTTCCTTATCTTTAACTTTCCACCTTACTCTTCTACACTCTCCTCACCTCACTCTTTTTACTTCCTTAATTTTTCCTCACTCTCTACTCCTTCCTCTCCAATATGTGAACGTTTTTTAACCTAGCTACCATGAGAGTAGCTAGCTAACATAACTTAGTCTACATAGCTAACGTTAGCTAGAATAAACTATTTTAAACCTTATGGAGCAGGGGCCGTATTCACAAAACATCTTAAGGCTAAAACTAGCTCCTAACTTGTTGATTTAGGAATAATTCTTTAGGACTCCTAAACGTTTGGCTTAAGAGTATTTCACAAAGCGTTTTAGCCCTAAAACCAGCTCCTAAATCTAGGAATAGTTAGGAGTAGTCAAGAGGACTCCTAAATCACTAGGACCAAATCGCAAACAATCCTAAAGGCTGCTGCCTGCAATCCGCCTCGTAATCCAGTCAACATTTTAGAAACCCTTAATGACACATAGCTTTAAAAAATGTATCAACTTAATCAAAAGGGTATTATGATCATTACAGAGCTAATCATTGATGCAGTCCCGTTACCAACAAACAGAAAGAACCCAATAACACTGGAGATCAAGATTGTGACTCTACACTACTTGGTCACAGGGATAATGCAGCTATGCAGCGCAGACAAGCTATGTACATATCACTCATCTGTCATTTGAATATTACATCAAACAATAAATGCCCTCTCCAGACCCCATGCTGTACGAAAAAATAATTTGGTTTCCTCATTCTCCAACTACAAAGAAACAACGCCGACTTCTTGGCCACAGCTGGAGCACCCGGTGTAGTAGGTGCTATAGATGGGACACATAATTGCACAAACTACTGCACCATCAAAAGATGAACGCACATTTCTTTATGAGCTGTCAGACATATAAGAGGCTGACAATTAGCTGTACATATCTTTACTAGTCAGTATGTTATTCTTGGTTTCATGTTTAGTCAGTGACACTTACCCTGCATTTTTTTGGAATATCTTTATTTCAATATTACAACACGGCACATCGTTCTACAGTATTGCTATGATTAATTCAATGACAGACCCCTCCCCTATCAGCCAATCACTGTGGGCATAGTAAGTAGGCTTGTTCGTGAAACTGCCCAATTTCTGTATCCTGATCAAAGTTCCTATCCTGGTAATGAATTATCATAATCAACTGTAAGAATTGAATGTGTGCTAACCTAGCCTACATTGAATGAAATGATCAAGGGTGTAATCTTGAGTATACTGTAAATGTCTGTTACCACTACAATTAGTGAAATTAATTTAATAAATGTAAATGTGGGAGTGCCAGTATCTTTGTTTCATTGTTGGAGAAAACAAAGGAAGATGGCATTAGAATTTGGCGCCAGTTCTCCTATGTTTTCACACCTTTTGTAACAAAGAAATCATCCTTTTGGTCAAGAGTATATAAAGCACCCTGTAACTGTAAGACGCAGAGCAACCCATCCTGCAGTTAGTGTATCTTCGGATTCTGACGTGCTGTTGACTTGCTCCAGTGCAACCAAATAAATCGACATAACCAACTGCTATCTACGTTTGAAATACGTTTGATTGTAAATCGTATTACAGACGGGAATTTGTTGTGTCTCAACACCTCCATAAACTGAGCATTGGTACTCTCATTAATATACCTTTTCTTAGGAGGTACATTAATGCATAGGACAAGGCTGAAAACCAATATTGGATGGCTGTGAGCTTCAGGTCCTCAGGCGTCACTGCCAAACCACATTCTGCACATACAGTATTACAACAGCATGGCTCTGTAGTCTCGTTGCTGAACTGACCTGCCTGCAGTCCAGAGTCCAGCGCTGTCTCCCACTGAAAACATTTGGCGCATTATGAAATGAAAAATACGACAAAGAAGACCCTGTACAGTTGAGCAGCTGAAATCCTATATCAAGCAAGAATGGGAATACATTTCACTTTCAAAACTACAGCAATTGGTCTCCTCAGATCCCAAATGCTTACGGAGTATTGTTTAAAAAAGAGGTGATGCAACACAGTGGTAAACATGCCCCTGTCCCAACTTTTTTGAGTGTTGCTGGCATGTATTTAAAAATGTTTTTATTTGCATTTTATGCAATGTCCCAACTATTTTGGACATGAGGTTGTACAAGAATGGGTAAACTGTACCTTTCTAATATTTTGGAATGCTATTTGGGTAAGTGAGCAAATGTCGGTAACATAGTTGACTTTTTGTACTCTAGCAATTTTGAAAGTATACAATGACAATGAGGTTGAAGTGCAGACTGTCAGATTTAATTTGAGGGTATGTTCATACAGTGGGGCAAAAAAGTATTTAGTCAGCCACCAATTGTGCAAGTTCTCCCACTTAAAAAGATGAGAGAGGCCTGTACATTTTCATCATAGGTACACTTCAACTATGAGAGACAAAATGAGAAAATTAAATCCAGAAAATCACATTGTAGGATTTTTAATGAATTTATTGGTAAATGATGGTGGAAAATTCATCTCAATACGTTGTTATATACAATTTGTTGGCAATGACAGAGGTCAAACGTTTTCTGTATGTCTTCACAAGGTTTTCACACACTGTTGCTGGTATTTTGGCCCATTCCTCCATGCAGATCTCCTCTAGAGCAGTGATGTTTTGGGGCTGTCGCTGGGCAACACAGACTTTCAACTCCCTCCAAAGATTTTCTGGTGACTGGCTAGGCCACTACAGGACCTTGAAATTCCTTCGTTGCCCGAGCGGTGTGTTTGGGATCATTGTCATGCTGAAAGACCCAGCCACGTTTCATCTTCAATGCCCTTGCTGATGGAAGGAGGTTTTCACTCAAAATCTCACGATACATGGCCCCATTCATTCTTTCCTTTACACGGATCAGTCGTCCTGGTCCCTTTACAGAAAAACAGCCCCAAAGCTTGATGTTTGCACCCCCATGCTTCACAGTAGGTATGGTGTTCTTTGGATGCAACTCAGCATTCTTTCTCCTCCAAACACAACAAGTTGAGTTTTTACCAAAAAGTTATATTTTGGTTTCATCATTCTCCCAATCTTCTTCTGGACCATCCAAATGCTCTCTAGCAAACCTCAGACGGGCCTGGACATGTACTGGCTTAAACAGGGGGACACGCCTGGCACTGCAGGATTTGAGTCCCTGGCGGCGTAGTGTGTTACTGATGGTAGCCTTTGTTACTTTGGTCCCAGCTCTCTGCAGATCATTCACTAGGTCCCCCCGTGTGGTTCTGGGATTTTTGCTCACCGTTCTTGTGATCATTTTGACCCCACGGGGTGAGATCTTGCGTGGCGCCCCGGATCTTGGGAGATTATCAGTGGTCTTGTATGTCTTCCATTTTCTTATAAATGCTCCCACAGTTGATTTCTTCACACCAAGCTGCGTACCCATTGCAGATTCAGTCTTCCCAGCCTGGTGCAGGTCTACAATATTGTTTCTGGTGTCCTTTGACAGCTCTTTGGTCTTGGCCATAGTGGAGTTTGGAGTGTGACTGTTTGAGATTGTGGACAGGTGTCTTTTATACTCATAACCAGTTCAAACAGGTGCCATTAATACAGGTAACGAGTGGAGGACAGAGGAGCCTCTTAAAGAAGTTACAGGTCTGTGAGAGCCAGAAATCTTGCTTGTTTGTAGTCTGGTGATTGACTCTGCCGGTCTTGGATTTTACTCCTTTTGTCCATCAAAAACACTCTTGTTGCTTTGGCAGTATGTTTAGGTTAATTGACTTGTTGCGTGATGAAGTGCCGTCCAATAAGGTTCTCTGAGCAGATAAAATATTTTTTTAGACTTCAGAATTCATTGTTCTACTTCTGTCTGCAGTTACATTATCAATGAAAACATGTGAGCTGTTCTATACAGCCATACAGTCCCAAGCCATAACACCATCTCCACCATGTTTCACAAGTGAGGTGGTATGCTTTGGGTCATGGGCATTTCTTTTTTTTTCTTCACCTGCATCCAGGAGAGTGTTTTTGATCTGTGGGGCTGTTGTCAGGGGGATTTTCTTCCCCACTGAGAATATTCTCCAATCATCCACTACCGTGGTCTTCCTCAGTCTACCAGGTCTTTTGACATCATTGAGTTAACAGGTTGTTTTTTTCTTGTTAATGTTGAACCAAACTGTTGACTTGAGCATGCCCAGGGTTTTTGCAATGTTCATGATTGATTGATTTTCATTTCTGAGCCTTATGACGGTCACCCACATTTGCATCAACACTGCCGTGTTCCTCATGTTGTGACACCTCAACAACAACCTCCAAAGGCAATAGCAAAGTCTAGAATCATGACCATTCATCAACATCTCTCCTGCATTCACGACACAAATGAATCCACCTGCCTAACGACACACATCTGTGAAGTCAATTCAACAAATACTTGTAGTGCCTTAAAATGGGGGAAGATGTGCAAAATGTGCTTTCATTTCTAAATGGTTCATTCGATATGTATAAAAATACCCTCAAATGAAAGCTGACAGTCTGCACTTCAACCTCATTGTATGCTTTCAAACTCAAAGTGCTAGACTACAGAACCAAAATAACCAAAAAAAATTCACTGTCCAATGAATTATGGTGCTCACTGGATGTTTTGTAATTAATATTACATTGAAAAAAAAACATTTTACCAGAGATTCAATGTACGCTAATTCAGGAATGACCCAAAACAAGTATAACACGATTGAAATGTCAACCAGTAGGCTGTGCTGCCCGGTCTTTCTTGCCACGTAAAATATTATTTCACTTCACGGCTTATGTTTTTAACGTATAGTTAGAAACAAGGTCATTTCCGGGGACAGCTCCAGCTGGGAACATGCCACCAAAAACAGGGACAGTCCCTGGAAAACGGGGAAGTCTGGTCACGCTAGTACAAAGGCAAAAAATGTGGTGCATGCACTTAACAGACTAGGTATGTTCTTTGAAGTATGTTTTCATGATTCAACTGTTATGTTGAGAAAAATACAGTTTCTTTCACCTAGAATGAGCAATGCTAGAGATGTATTGCTAGCTGCTTTTTGAGCCAATTTTGTATTATCTGACTGTAAACAACATAAGCCAGGACTAGATATCTCAGGAATTGCACTGACTGGTGTTTGTATACCCATGGGAGACTACCATTTCTGAATTATTGTAACCACATGGAAATCCTGAGTCTTGATTTGAGAAGAAGGAATCTACCTTCCGAGAATAATTAATTATTGCGCTACACATCTGTTCAGCTCAAAGGACAGCGGCCCAACAGTCAGTCCAACTGTATTACTGAGACAGAAATCACATCTCTCATCAGCCACAAACCTGGAACGATAGACTGTATCATCGTGATGGAAGATGGATCCATCCTTGCTACACACCGCCAGCAAAACAAAACATTGTTTCTGACAGGAAGATTTACAGTGTCTCCCAAAGGAACATTCAAGGCCAAATTTACAAACAAGTGCGGAAGCCTACATCTTGAATTATTATTTTTTAAATAACATTGTTCTGGATCATTTGCCTTCATCCTAAAGCCTGCACTTGTAACTAGTATTATTCCAAGTAGAATATTATCAGTTCTCATTTAGTAGCCTGAAGGTAGATCAAAGCTGATTGCCTCCCTTTAATCACATAGACCTAATGAATAATTAGCATTTTACCTGACCCAAAATGCCAAAAAGATATTTCTCTGGTAGAATGCAAGGTTTGATGGTGGTTTATTTTGAATGCCGTTGATTTTATGTGCCCCCGTAGAAAATATCACTACACATCTGGTTTCCACATTGTTGTGTTCTCCATTTTATATACTATTTTGTATTCTTCAACAGTTGTCAGAATGTTGATGTATAACAACATTGAAATTGTAATCTTAACGCTCACTCTGAGGTCCATGATATTTTAAATTCTCAAATAAAGAAACTAGACACCACAGGGGGACAAGTCTTACTTTCATTTGTCAGTTCCAGATTCTAATTATGTTCCATACCACAAATCTTTTGGACTGTAATTTTCAATCAGTCAGCTGAATGCCATGTTACAAATCATACAGCCTTCATCTAACACATGTTTGCATCCCATTGACTGCCCATGCAAGTCTAGAAACAGGATGCAGTCTTCACTTGGTGCTACAAGGGGTTTGAAAAGGAGAATATCTCTATCATGCTTCAGGGTTCAGATAGCACAAGTAAGACAACTTCTCAAAATGTTTCTTCTCTACTCTATTTTCATAATCAAGTCTTATTTCTTATTGAGCATCTGTCTTAAAGCATCTGCTACTTATGAGGGGTGGAATTATACATCTGTCTGTCATCCCTATGTCATAAACAGATTCTCTTTAAAAGCTGTCAATAAACCATAAGTTTTTCATATAAATTAATATATTATAAATATTCTTTTATGTAAAAAGCTTGATCAGATGTCACAAATATTCACAGGCAGTAACCATATTTCCTAGAATAAACTCCAGAACTTTTACCAGTTTATTTAATGAAGAATTAAAGAAGGAATAGCCTAGACCTGTCCATGAAACATCTTTTGAGTTTATTATCAAGTTACTTTTGGTTCCTTGAAAAAGGGGGCTACATATTAAAGAGCACAAATTCCTAAAACCGTGTTCAAATTAAAGCTGAGAGACTGCATTATTTCACTGTAACTTCAATATATTTAGCCAAAATAACAAAACTTGTCCATGTCCAATTATTTCCAGACCTCACTGTATTACAATAGCATGGCTCCGTTGTAAAAGAGCGTGTGTGCTAAACTGGCCTGTCTGCAGTCCAGACATGTCCCCTATTGAAAATATTTCTACATTATGAACAGCAAAATACGACAAAGGAGACCCCGTAATTTTGAGCAGCTGCAATCCTATATCAAAGAAGAATGGAAATACATTTTAACTACAGCAATTTGTCACTTCTTTTAAAAATACTCTATATACTCTGTCCCAACTTTTTTTAAATGTGTTGCTGGCATAAAATTCAAAATTGGCATGCATTTTTCCAAAAACAATAACATTTCTCAGTTTCAACATTTGATATGTTGTCTTTGTACTATTTTAAATTTAATATAGGGATAAATGATTTGCATGTCATTGCATTCTGTTTTTTCTTTACATTTTACAGAGCGTTATTTGGTAATGGGGTTGTACAAATTTAAGATTCTTTCTACGCAGTATAGATAAATGAGGCCCTTGGTCTCAATTAAACAGATACATTGTGAGGCATTGACTTTACTGCAATTATCAATAATCAATAGTACCTTAGAGCTTCTAAAAACACTGCAACAACTTCAAGATTAGATAAATTCCCACTTACATGCACAGGTACTATAGATTGTCTGACCTTTTTTTACAATACTTGTTCTACTGGTAATTTGCCAAGATATTCTAAATGCTGCCACAGTGATCAATGTAACACACATCACAGGCTGGGAGCAGTAGTAGTGCCACAACAGCAGTAGGTGGTATACAGAGATATTGAAACTGGTAACCCTCCAGCTGTTGGCTCAGTCCCTGTAGATTGTCCTGCCAGCAGTTCTGGGGCTCAAAATGGCAACTCTCCAGTTAACTAACCTGGCTTATATTGTTTAATTACAATAGAATCTGGATGCATATGTAAGCGCTTATTTCACTACTGAAAGAGAAGCGACCAAGACAATTGGCTGGATATTAAATGCACAATGTGTTAAACGTTGTACATGAGATTAGACATGAATTGTATTCATTTACTGTGATTAACTGCAGAGGGGAAAATCATGTTAAATAGTTTGTCTGCCTTACTACAGAGGAGTCATTTTAAATCTGAACTTCTAGGGAAAATATATTGAGAACTGGATAAGCTCTGTGGTCCCAGACACCTGCCCGCCATGTCATAGCTCTGTTAAGGTTTCTTATTACTAGATTTCTTTACAATACTTGCCTGGCTTACCCTCCAAAAATCTTTCATAAGGTGTATTTCCATGTGCAACAAGCTACGTGGTTTGTGTACAATGATGTACACAAACACACCATGATGTACGTAGGCTGCAATTATTTGAATTACTTAACAAGTAAATGCATTATTGCACTCAGCCAGAACGATGTATAGCTTTGTGAAACTTTGGGCTTATTTGACAAATGGATGACCAAATTACACATTTATGTACAGGCTACATTCCGTGGCACCATATAAAACATAGAACAAGGACCACAACAAACAGAATACAGTAGCATTTGACTGAAACAGCAGCATTTCATTGATATTTAGGGACAGACGTGGACTTCAGTTAGAGGAAAAAACATTATTTCCTTTGCAGATTATTGATTGTTCAATAAATATGACTAGAATAGAAAATAGGCTAGTCAGCGCAAAACTGGTTTTGCTCTGACTGGGATTTTTGCTCTAACTGGGATAACATAGGTTACGTTTTGTTAGATTATATGACAAATGCAGACATCACCATGTATCTTCACTACTTTGTTATTTTTAGACCTACATCTGATTAAATATAATTTTCAATTTCGGATAATAAATCATCGTTCATTGTATGGTTAATGTGAGCTTCATCAAGATATCTGTTAGTAGCCTATAGGCTTACGTTTTGGTTTCATAGCCTGACGACCTTTGTCTCACTGCATCTAACTGGATTCAGTAGACAGGATCATTTAGCATTAATAGCACTCCATTCAAGTGAACTATTTAATGAATTTCTATCTCGGTTTCTTGGTTGTGTATTGCTTTTTGTGGTTGTAAATTAAACTGTAGCCTGTTCGCCTATATGTTTATTGTAGCCTACTTGACTGGCATTGCTTGTTTACATCGGTTGACATAATGAGTTGGTGAATTCATAAGCAGCATGATTTTTCCATGTTTGAAGCAAGCCTTTGTGTATTTATTTAGCAAGACGGCTGAGCATGGATGCATCTTACTTTTGTCTTAAGGTTATTTTGACTAGGGGGAGGGCCAGAGAGACCCTTCTATGCCAGCGCATGTAGCTTAAATGTTTCCATTGGACGTGGATAGGGAGATTGATGTGCAATTTGGATTTGTATAGCTCAACTTAAAGCGAGGGCATTCCAACAACTCCTGACTCCAAGACATTGTTGTCAATGTGAGCCTATTACCCCTCTGCCGCTGACAGAAAATGTTAACATCAAACAAGGACTGACTGTATTTATTGACGGACATGGTTACATAGCGAACAAAACAACAAGTGTTGACACTGTGTGCCTCCAAGCTTTGTCCTCCTATTGTTAAATCAAACACTGCCAAGACGACCCAGTACCTGGGCCAGACAGAGATTAACAGAACCTACCTACGTGTGTTGGCCCTCTGGGGCTATCGTGGCTGCACACAGGTGTTCACAGTAATTAGTAGACATGGACCAGAGCAAGGAGCACTGGTTGTGTCTGTGCTTGATGTGCTATTAAGACTGTGTGCCCCAGCATGGGAATTCTCACAGACCACAGTTTATCAGAGGCCCCTGCTGTAAGACGGTTGCAAACTATGAGAAAGACAGGTGGTAGGATAGAGGAGACAGCAAATATCTGCAACCAAAATAACATGCGGGTTACAAAACAAAAACAGCCGTCGAGTCATTTCCCCGACCCAATGTTCTGGGTTTATCACACAACTTAAAACACTGGGTTTTTTGACCCCACAATGTGACTTGACCAGGGTTAAAGACACAACCCAATCGTGATGGGTAAAATGAACAGCAGATCTCTTGTATCTCCACTGGTAGGGCGTGGCGCTTGCAGGGCCAGTGTTGTGGGTGAAATCCCATGGATGGCCAGGGCCCAAAAAATATGAAAATGTGTCTAGTTGTTTCTGTAAATCACACTAAAATTATTACATAAAAATAGATGGCCAGCACTGGGTTCTAAAAACAAACCAGAGAAAGCCATCCTTTCCAAGAACAGTGTAATAATTATCAACATGAAAGTCAGCTTGAGCGTGTACGTCCACTAACGCACAGACATGATTAATGCACCCCGCCAAGTGGTGGAACAAGGAAACTGCATGTGAAGCGTAGCCTTGTGAATGAACAAAAACACAGTATGTGAAATGTACAAAAAAATTATTGTATTTCCATTCTGAATTAATGCAACAAATGCACTGTGAACGATTGCTGGCAGCTCCCCTGTGGCCAGGGCACTTCTCCCTGTCGCTCAGTTCCTCAGCCTGCTGATCCCTGCAGCGCCCCAGTCAACCGCTGCCTGTCACACCAGCCGACTCGACGCGACCTTAATGAGCACTCTAACCAATTATGATCCTCCCCAAGAGCAACCACCTCCCTTTCCTTTTCTTTTTTTCCATAGCCCTCGTTAATGCTTACATATGCAGAGACAGCTCAGGGACACATTGGCGCCCGAATGCAAAACACTGGTACCACGCTCGTGAAGGAAGAGACCCACTATGACTGAGCATTTTTATTCACTCTAGGGATGACATTCTCCACTACCACTTTAGCCACCACTTTACCCTATTGGGAAAAGCTGCATCATTACCGAGTGCAATGACCCCCCCCCCCAACCACCACATATTAGCCCAGTGTTAACCACAACCCTGACTAAGACACTGGGAGTAAAGTGAGAGCAAGTAGCTGGAAAAAGTGGGATGGGGTGGAGTGTGGGAGACATTGAGCATCAGATATCTGGTGACAATAGACTAATCAGCCAAAGACACACTTCAGGCCAACTACGACATGGCTAGGCAGCTCATTTGGGATTTCAGGCTCTGCCAGGCGATTGAATCCGCAGGCAACATCAAGGGACGCACCACTATTCTTGGGCTGTGTCTCGCCCAAATGAATGAATGCCAGGCTGTGTGTCAGAAATGACAATGATCTTGGCAGACCACTTAGAAAAGCTTTTTTCAGGATTTACATGTTTTCTGGGCAGATAGACGCTCAAGGTGGCCCTTCAAAATTGTTTGAAGAGTTCTGTCAAATAAAAATGATTCTGCATTTTGTTTCTTGCTTAATCCCTGTCTATTGTCCTTCTGGCACTTTAATTGTAGTGTGATAGGTAAATAGTATTACCAAATGTATAGCAAAATGTTGCTCTCACACCATATGCTCGAGAATCTGACAGTGTCCTCTGGGCCCTTACTGAAGTTAGAGAGTGAACAACATCAGAGTTCAATTATGTCTTGAGAAATTGACAACGCGAGAAGCATATCCATGTTGACAATGTAGCCAACCTGTCAATGTCCTCTGGGGGGTTTTTCCTTTTTTTCTGACAATATTGCAAATCATTTCTGTCACTTTTACTAAGGAGACATTTACAAACGAGGGTGAAATGAATACAGCAGCAGAAATCAAATTGGAAAAAGCATTGAACTGAGGATAATTCCACAGGTCCAAATGATGTAAATTCACCTTAACCCTGCATGGACATTCTTGTTCATTAGCCATTAAGTGCTCAAATAGATTAGACTGTATATTTCATGGTAAAGGAATTTACATTATTGTTTTTTTTGCTGTAGAATTTAATGCTTTTGTAGATCCAACATTGATAATTTATAATAATAAATATAATAACTTACTACTAAAACCTCAGTGGAACAATTTACTCCACATAATATTAAAGTCATTACAATAATGTGATTGTCAGTGATGTGGATATTTGTCACATTTGATTATTCACAATGAGATTATAAACTCGTTCTGAAGTCGTTCTCAAATAGTAAATCTACTGGGGAAAAAGTACAGAAATGTAGACAAATTTTGATAGTAAAACAAAACTAAAATAACAGCAGTCCTGAGAGACACATGAATAACATATTATTTGATTGAATAGAAAGTATAAATAAAGGCATAAAAATGTAAGCTTCGCTTAAATCACACTGGTCAATTAGTAGCCTATTATATTTAACCTAATAAAATAAAACACTAATCACATGAGGCCATCTATATGCCATCCGATCTGTTATTAATACAGTGTGGAGAACAAGTATTTGATACACTGCTGATTTTGCAGGTTTTCCCACTTACAAAGAATTTAGAAGTCTGTAATTTTCATCTTAGGTACTCTTCAACTGTGAGTGACGGAATCTAAAAAAAAATCCAGAAAATCACATTGTATGATTTTTAAATAATTAATTTGCATTTTATTGCATGATGTAAGTATTTGATACATCAGAAAAGCAGAACTTAACATTTGGTACAGAAACCTTTGCTTGCAATTACAGAGATCATACGTTTCCTGTAGTTCTTGACCAGGTTTGCACACACTGCAGCAAGGATTTTGGCCCATTCCTCCATACAGACCTTCTCCAGAACCTTCATGTTTCGGGGCTGTCACTGGGCAATACGGACTTTCAACTCCAGTTCCCACCAACTTTCGGTTCCCTCCAAAGATTTTCCATTGGGTTCAGGTCATGAGACTGGCTAGGCCACTCCAGGACCTTGCTTCTTACTCCTTAGTTGCCCTGGCTGTGTGTTTCGGGTCATTGTCATGCTGGAAGACGCAGCCACGACCCATCTTCAATGCTCTTACTGAGGGAAGGAGGTTGTTGGCCAAGATCTCGCGATACATGGCCCCATCCATCCTCCCCTCAAAACGGTGCAGTCGTCCTGTCCCCTTTGCAGAAAAGCATCCCCAAAGAATGATGTTTCCACCTCCATGCTTCACGGTTGGGATGGTGTTCTTGGGGTTGTACTCATCCTTCTTCTTCCTCCAAACACAGCGAGTGGAGTTTAGACCAAAAATCTATTTTTGTCTCATCAGACCACATGACCTTCTCCCATTCCTCCTCTGCATCATCCAGATGGTCATTGGCAAACTTAAGACGGGCCTGGACAGGGGGACCTTGCGTGTGCTGCAGGATTTTAATCCTTGACGCCGTAGTGTATTACTAATGGTTTTCTTTGAGACTGTTGTCCCAGCTCTCTTCAGGTCATTGACCAAGTCCTGCCGTGTAGTTCTGGGCTGATCTCTCACCTTCCTCATGATCATTGATGCCCCACATGGTGAGATCTATCATGGAGCCCCAGACTGAGGGAGATTGACCGTCATCTTGAACTTCTTCCATTTTCTAATAATTGCGCCAACAGTTGTTGCCTTCTCACCAAGCTGCTTGCCTATTGTCCTGTAGCCCATCCCAGCCTTGTGCAGGTCTACAATTTTATCCCTGATGTCCTTACACAGCTCTCTGGTCTTGGCCATTGTGGAGAGGTAGGAGTCTGTTTGATTGAGTGTGTGAACAGGTGTCTTTTATACAGATAACGAGTTCAAACAGGTGCAGTTAATACAGGTAATAAGTGGAGAACAAGCGGGCTTCTTAAAGAAAAACTAACAGGTGTGAGAGCTGGAATTCTTACTGATTGGTAGGTGATCAAATACTTATGTGATGCAATAAAATGCTAATTCATTATTTAAAAATCATACATGTGATTTTCTAGATTTTTGTTTTAGATTCTGTCTCTCACAGTTGAAGTGTACCTATGATAAAAATGACAGACCTCTACATGCTTTGTAGGTAGGAAAACCTGCAAAATCAGCAGTGTATCAAAAACTTGTTCTCCCCATTGTATATGTGAAACTTTTTTTAACCTAGACAGTAGGTGGCTAACCTCTACATAGCTAAAGTTACTTAGAATATTCTATTTTAAATCTTAAAGAGCAGATCACCTATCTATTTAATAATAATTAATTGTGACATTGTAACATTACTAGCTAGTATTTAAAACGATTGAAACCTATTTCGATTGCAGTGTTGCCAACTTAGCGACTTTACAGACCCCCTTAGCGATTTTTTTTTTTAAAGCGACTAGCGACAAATCTAGCAACTTTTTGTGGTGTTATTGGAGACTTGTTCTTCTTCTCAACGAGCAGCGGGTGCCACCGTGGGCCCCTCCCCCATCTGAAAGCACTCACAGGCAGCCCAGTCCTCGCACAGCAGTTCCACCGAGCTGCAATCAGAGCAGGAGATGTTAACTCCTCCACGTCCAGACTGAAAATGAATCGCGCATGCGGGAAGCTGGCTTTTCCCGGCCATAATGTAAAATGTAAATGTTCTTTGTCTAAAATAAGTCACTCACTCACCTCACCTCGGCTCATCCACTGTGTGTGTGCCTCTCTGTGATAAACCTCTAGCTGGCTAGCTCATGATTGATAAATAGACTCACTTTTTGTATCTCCTACGACGTTATTCCTCTCCTACAGGGCAGCGTCCATCACGTGCAGTTGGTGCAGTTTGCTTAATCCATGAGCATGATGATATCTCCCCTTGTGTTTCGCTCTAAATGTTTATTTTTTTTCTAGCCTTTTGATTTTGACTTAAATAGCGCCCCCTTTTTTGATTTGTTCTTTGTTTTTGTCACGATAAGTCTTGTGCAGGAACCCAAAAGCAGACCAGGACGAGGTAAGTAGAAAATACAAGGTGAGTATTTATTTGGAAATTGAATGTGGGAAACGATTAGGTTCCGTTGGTCGGCAGGGAGTGAGGCTGGAAGACTGGAGGTTTGTGTGCTTATCCAAAATGTGCTGCAGTGAAGTAGACGGCCAGGCAGGTGTGAGTGACAATCCAGGTGAGTAACTGTAGACAGAGGTAGAGGTGGCAGATTAGCGACAGGCAACAAAACAAAAACCGCAAAAGACTTACCAAAACTAGCAGCTGGATACGGGAGCTAAACATACTGGTTACGCTAACGATCCGGCAGGGAATGGATGTCTGGTCGTGGCTTATATGGTGCAGGGAATGGTAATCAGGACTATGTGTGCAGATCGCAGCAGGTGTAAGTGGTTGGAGACTCAGCCGGGATGTGTTCAGGAAAACTCAGGAAAAACAAACTTCAGACTAGAGCAAAAACAAAACACTGGCAAAACAGGCTCAAGATGCTGGATTCATGACAGTTTTTTTGCTCAGGTGATTATTTCTTGTACATGGACAACATTTGTAAATACGCATGTATATTCTTTCCTCCAACGAGAGTTTTGTATGTTTAGTGACTTCTAGCGACTTTTAGGACAGCAGCTTTCCTTACTGAGGAGTTGGCAACACTGTACATTTGTGGTGATGTTGTGAATTCACATGACACTTGCCAGCTTCTGGCCGAGATTCCCACAGAAGTTATTTCTAAAACTAGCATGAGGAAGTAATTAGCAGAAGAGTGAATGAAGCTACTATAGCGAGCAGGTGAACGTTATGTTGCTTGCAACATCATCCAGCATGACCGTTTGGCATACCTGGCTCATCCCCAGAAGGAAGCCTAGTTTCAAAAGAAATACAACTGACTTTAACCAGTTGCAACTGCAGCCAGTGCACTCAGAGCTGTGGAGGCACACTCAAGTGGATGCCAAACAGAAGGAAAGAAAAGTACAGCGGCTTTTACATCAAACTGTTTCCCAGACTTGCCCTTTAAGCAGATTCTATCCCCTGACCACCTCTATGGTTAACCCATGACCTTCCTCTCCATTGGTTCCATTCTGGTACCAGATGGAGTAAAGTTTTGAGTCAGTTGAGTGAGAGCTGCCCTCCCATAGGGCTTGGGATGTATGGTTTGATTATTACCAAGAATTTAGGTATGGGCAATTCCCATTTCTTATCTGGGAAGCACTGTGGTCTTGTAATGGATCCAAGCTTCAACTGGAAGCCAGTGGAGTGCTGAGGAGCAGGGTGTCATGGGAGGTCATGGGAAGGTTTAACCCCAGGAAAACTGCAGCATGTCGTATAAGGGTTTGATGGTACAAGCAGGGAGACCTACCAATAGTAAGTTGCAGTAGTCCAGATGTGAGATGACTACTGCTTAGTTTAGTATTTGTACCACTTCCTGTATCAGGTAAAGTCGTGCTTTATGAAGTTGGTAGAGCATACACCTGAAAGAGTGAGTCATTGCCTTTATGTTCCAGAATCATGCCAAGGACTTTTCCACTTTCCACTCTGAATTGAAGTCTACATTGACCTGTTCATTGTGACAAAGTGGTCTTGGATTGGACAAGCAACAAGAGCTCTGCCTTTTTGAGATTGAGCTTGAGGTGATGGGCTGACTTCTAAGAAGAGTTGTCCTCTAGGCAAGCAAAAATGATTCTGGCCACCTGGGTGACTGCATTACAATATTCCTCTACCTCTATGTGGTATAGAAACGCGTTATTAAATGTGTACATAGCAAACAAGATATAGACAATATACAGGGTTCAATATGGGGGTCATTCCAATATCTAGGAGGCATGAAACAGATTATGCTCAGTAACTGGATCCCCTACACATTTTGACACTGGAATGCCTCCCCTCAAATTGTTCCTCAGAAGCTTGTGTGCATCACAGAGGAAAACATAGATAATCTCCATAACCCACATTGTTTGGTCCTGACAGTATGTTTTTGTAAAATGTTGTGAATATTGAGTGGGTTAAGGTCACAGGTGAAAAGGCAAACAACTCTATCTTGTTTAGTAGAGTCTCTTCTTTCACAATAATGCAATTTGGTTCAAATGGTTGGGATTTTAAAAATCATTTTTGGAACGTTGTCATATCTGGAACATTGCTCACTGATTAAAACACCCAGCGCCCCCTTTTTAATGGACTGCATGAATGATTGAAGTTGGCATTTCGAGATTCTACTTCACCGTGAAACAAACAGGAAGTCTTAATGATCAACACTACTAAAGATACAGTGGGGAGAACAAGTATTTGATACACTGGCGATTTTGCAGGTTTTCCTACTTACAAAGCATGTAGAGGTCTGTCATTTTTATCATAGGTACACATCAACTGTGAGAGACGGAATCTAAAACCAAAATCCAGAAAATCACATTGTATGATTTTTAAATAATTAATTAGCATTTTATTGCAATTTTAATGATTTGACTTAATAAGTATTGTGAACATATTTTTAGAAATCTTCATGGATAACATTAGCATAATATTTTCTGTTAGAGAGTGGAGAGGAAGGAGAGGGGGAAGACTAAATAGGAAGTGGATTGAAGGAGATTGAGAAGAAAATGTAAAGATATCAATTTATATTACAAACAATACGTTTTGAGATGAAATACAAAATCGAGAAGAGCAATGGGAATCTGTTAACCAAAGTATTTTGTCTAATAGGGTACTATTTATTATTACAGATTGGAGAGGAAGGAGAAGAGAGTGAGAAAGGAACATTTTGGGAGTAAACAAATTGAATCGAGGAGAGTGTAGACGATGAGGTGCAAAGGAAAAGAGATGGAAAAGAAGAAAGAGATTAGTGAACAAAAGAGGAGAAGGATTGTAGTAAAAGAAAAAGTCTATTGTCTCTGTTTTTCAATTTTGCTCATATTCGCTTCTGCTCTTATTCTGCCCAGACGACCAGGACCACTGAATGGCTGTTCAGATTGGACTGTTCAGACTTGTCTGTGGTGTTTCTGTAATGTAGTTGTTTTCTCTGTCTATCACAATGTGCCTGTTAGACTAAATTGTTGTCACTTTAATTTTCACCAAAACAGGTGACATTGATTCACAATCTCTTATGCTTCCTAATTGGATTTATATTCCTGAAGTTTAATTTTCTTGTTACATTGTGATGATTATGTGTTCCCTTCATTTTTTTGAGAAGTGTACTTTGTGAACACACCCACCCAAGCACACCCACACACACACCTACATGCTCTCCCTCTCCCTCACACACACACCTACATGCTCTCCCTCACACAAATAGTCGGACACACAGCTATCCTACAATGCAGATGAAAACGATTCCATAAAACAATTATGAAAAGTAATTAAAATGATATTATATTTGAGCTGAAAAGTCTACATACACTGTTAAGCCCAAAAGTATTCATACCCATGCCAAATTTTGAGCTATAGTGAATGTTTATTTAACAGGTTTCTTCTGGCTGGAAATGAGATAAACAAGTGACAAAACACAGTAAGATATTGTGCTGGAGATACAAATGAATAACATAACTATTTCTGTTTTTAGCCATGACTTGCTGTTGACTAGTAACTGACTAGTGAGCTACTGCTGTTCAGCTGTTCTCAATTTATAGGTGATTAGAATGCTCTCTCATGGTGGAAAATACAAGACCATTGTAAACGGTATAGAAACTTTCTTTTTTTTTAAATGTGCAACAATTTCAAGGGGTATGAATAATGTTGGACAGGGCATTTTTCATTAAAATGTGAAAAAACTGTAATAGTTACGTTATTCATTTGTATTTCCAGCACAATGTCTTACCATGTTTTGTCACTGGTTTATGTCATTTCCAGCCAGGATAAATAAAAATTCACACCAGCGCAAAATTTGGCATGGGTATGAATACTTATGGGTTTAACTGTATACATTTATCGTCACTTCCAACTGAGAACAGCCGTCTAACCAGGACCCAGAGCCGGCAATAAATCTCAGAGTACCCTCTCCATCACACATCATTTAGCAAGAAGCTACTCCTTCTTGTCTTCCCCTGGGGAGTAGGTCCATAAGGACATACTGGTCCACTGTGCAGTGGTATTCATCTACAGTAGGTAGTCAAATACTGATGCACTTCAGGGATTCGCCACAGATGGCCCAGTCTGTCATCGTGTTCAGTGGTTTCGTCTCTCCTTGTCATCCCTTCCTCCATTGTCCCTCCTGCTCTTCTCTCTCATATCTCCCTCATTCCTCTCCTTCACACTTTCTCTATGCTCCTTCCGTATTTGTCTGTGAACCGGGCAAAAAAACAACCCCAACTCTCATCACACAGGTTTACGCAGACAGCACCCATATGTCCAGTTGGGGTTCACAGGCATTGTTAAGAAACAATAAAAACATCATGCAAACAGAATTGGATTAACTCAGAATGTCACTCATGATCCCTGAAAGCAATAGAAATCCTTCTCATACCTCTACAGCAAAACAATTGTGTCCATAGCAAACCAAAACAAAAATGTGAATAAAACCACGCTTACAAATGAAGTGTCGAATTGTCCCCTTAGTGATGCGTTATTTGTTTAAATTTTAGGTATTTGTTAACTTTTTCCTTCCAACATTTCCCCCTTTCCTTGTGTTGTCATATCCTGTGTATCTACAGCCCTGTTTCCTCACAACGGAGTATTGGGGCTAAGCAACTCTTTATTTTTCATACTTCTCATCCTTGAATCTTGGGTCAGTGCATATGTAAGCACACTCACTTACCTTATGACATTAACATTCAGGGATGTGATTTTTCCGGATTAATCCGGAATTCCGGATTTTCCGATCTGAAAATGTGATTTACGTGAATCATGCAGATCTGTAAAAAAAAAAAAAAGGGAGGGGGGACCTCACAGCCGTCACCGCAATCTTCATCTTTCTCTAACCCGCAGCGTCGCTGAGCAAAGGGTGTGTGGGTGGGTGTGTGTGTGTGTGTGTGTGTGTGTGTGTGTGTGTGTGTGTGTGTGTGTGTGTGTGTGTGTGTGTGTGTGTGTGTGTGTGTGTGTGTGTGTGTGTGTGTGTGTGTGTGTGTGTGTGTGTGTGTGTGTGTGCGTGCGTGCGTGCGTGCGTGCGTGCGTGCGTGTGTTCATCTGAGCCTAATTGGTCTGTCACTGCTCCGTCAATGTCGGAATATTTGCGAAGATCACGTATTTGCGTACAGCTTGTTCACCTGCTCAATTTCTCTGCTGCGTAGTAATTTACCTCAGTCGCTCTCGCTCGACTACAGTGACAAGAACATCGCTGGATCGGATGATCTGGGTATGTATTAATGCTTGTGTCTTAATATAACCTATAGTTACTAATTTAACTTTGTTGTCGGTTGATTAGATGTCGAAAATCGATTTTTATTGATTTTCCACTATGGCAGGATGTTTTATTCACGTAGGTTAAGCTTCATTAACATTATTTGTATTTGCTAGCTTTTGTATTTGCTAGCTAACTTATATAATAATAAGATAACGTTAGTTAAGTTAGCTACTATCAGCATTCAGTGTAATGTCCAACATCCTGCAAGCCAAAGCTTCCAACCTAAGTGTTGAGACATATTAGTCCTATCAAGTGGTCAAATACAACCTGAAGGCCATGCAGGTGTCGGCCATTCAGCACTACTCCCGGAAGACAAAGGAGAGTCCTGTTAATGTAAAGCTGTGCAGAAATGTAAAACTATCAAGCCAAAGGTACAGAGCTCTGCTCAGAAATAAAGAAGAACTGAACAAAAGGCCTTATCACTCTGCGAAGCCAACGGCCAGCAAGAAAATGTCAAAAGATGCCATTGTGGCAGCAGCTGTGAGTGCCAGGCGCAAATTCCTAAAGAAACGTGTAGAGGCTCTAAAAAAGCTTGCTACAAAGGCTAAAGAGTTGGGTAAAAATGTAAAACAAAAATAAGTTAAAATATATATTTTTTTGTCATGGTTGTTGTTATAGAGAGAGGTGGTGATGGAGCAGTGTTAATAATAAGTTGGATGTTGCTGTAAAATAAAAAATAAAAATGTATTTATTTTTGTTCAAATACGTTGTTATGGGTCATTCTTTACTATCCATGTAGATCCGCCACCAGTTTGATCTGCGTGTGTGTGTGTGTGTGTGGGAGGGGGGGGGGGGGGGGAAAGAACCAGGCAAACCTAGTTCACCCGGCCCATGATTAGAAGGGATGAAGGTTGAATGCTGTTGTCCATGGCTGGATTCGATCTGCGGTTTGCTATGTGGCAGACTGCATTTTCTTTACCACTACGCTATTTAAACAGCGTGTGTTGTTGTACGTGATGTGTGTAAAGATGTGGTGTCTGTTTACTTCTGTATTGTCAAACCAATTAGTAGAAACTCCACGGTTCTCGAAACTAGTTCCATTCATTAGCTGACATCCAAACCAACAACATAACAGGGTCGCTACACTACATTCAATGCGTTCAATTAGAAAGAGAAAAGGCTACTGTAGATGTCTAGCTAATAGCCAGTGTTGAGGAGTAACGGATTACTAACAAATATATTGTAATCAGATTACAATATATTTTTGCCTTTTGAAAAAATTATGATTACCTCTTGGATTACTTCAACTGAAAAATAATAGGTGCGTGAAATAATTATGACACGTATGTTTGAATTTTTTATTTAAAAACATTGTTATTTGAACCCACTGAACAGAGTGCAGGTGTATAATAAAAGTTTATTTTTCTAATTTGCGTTTTGAAAATCCAGTTGGTGGCCCTAATAATAGCAGGTTACGTTCACGCAGGTAAAATGTGCATTCTTGTGCCTGGGGTTTCTGACAGTGTTTTGACAATGATGGTGATTGTGGTGCAGATTTAGTGTACGCGCAAAAAGCTACTGATATCTTGATTTTGATTTCCAATAATGTCAATACACTTTTCGAGAAATTTTTTAACTATGTTTTGAAGCAATGAAAAACATTAATAAATCACAAAGAACAGAATAGGTTAACACATCCTTAGATTTTGGGTTATGTTCAGATAAAAAGTCAGATTCTGGAAGATCAAGGGTTATTGGATTAATTGGAATGACCGACTGTCTGACTGTAATTCACCAATCCAGAGCCTGACCAGAGTATAACTTTGTGAGACATCCTGAAGGGGGTTCTAGACTTACCAACATCCCAATTTGGTAATTTTGTATATAATTCACCCAGAAATGAAATACCACAGGGAACACACATCCATTAATGTAAAAAGGTCACAAATTCAAGTTCCATCATAGAACAAGCTTCACCAAGAGACCCATGGATGTACTTGGTGTATTCCTAACAACCACTTTCTATTAGTCATGTATTTTGGTTACAGTATGGGAGAGAGATATTCCCTCCTTTGAAACAGGAAAGGAACATATGTCCTTAGTCTTTAGCCTTAGGAGGTGCAGATGAAGGTGAAGATAATACATTTTTGCCGGACCACGTAAGAGGAGCCGGCCAAGAAGAGTGAATGTCTCTGAGTGAGTGGGTGAGTGACTGACTGAGTCACTATCTCAGTGACTTACTGACTACATCTTGTTAAGTAGAGTAGTGGTTGGAGACGTGGACTTCCATGTGGCCGACAAGTGTTTGATCCTCACCACGGCCAGGACAAAGTATGCATTAGGATTTGCTCAGGATAGAAAAAAACTGCTGGCTATAAGCTTCAGTAGCTACAGTGGGGAGAACAAGTTTCACATATACAATGGGGAGAACATGTATTTGATAAATCAGCCAAGAACTACATGGCAGGTCCTGGTCAATGACCTGACGAGAGCTGGGACCCCAGTCTCAAAGAAAACCATGATGATCCAGAGGAGGAATGGAATGGGTGAAGGTCATGTGGTCCGATGAGACAAAAATAGAGCTTTTTGTTCTAAACTCCACTCGCTGTGTTTGGAGGAAGAAGAAGGATGAGTACAACCCCAAGAACACAATCCCAACCGTGAAGCATGGAGGTGGAAAAATCATTCTTTGGGGATGCCTTTCTGCAAAGGGGACAGGACGACTGCACCGTATTGAGGGGAGGATGGATGGGGCCATGTATCATGAGATCTTGGCCAACAACCTCCTTCCCTCAGTAAGAGCATTGAAGATGGGTCGTGGCTGGGTCTTCCAGCATGACAACGACCCGAAACACACAGCCAGGGCAACTAAGGAGTGGCTTCGTAAGAAGCATCTCAAGGTCCTGGAGTGGCCTAGCCAGTCTACAAACCTGATAGAAAATCTTTGGAGGGAGTTGAAAGTCCGTATTGCCCAGCGACAGCCCTGAAACCTGAAGGATCTGGAGAAGGTCTGTATGGAGGAGTGGGCCAAAATCCCTGCTGCAGTGTGTGCAAACCTGGTCAAGAACTACAGGAAATGTATGATCTCTGTAATTGCAAACAAAGGTTTCTGTACCAAATATTAAGTTCTGCTTTTCTGATGTATCAAATATTTATGTCATGCAATAAAATGCAAATAAATTACTTGAAAATCATGCAAAGTGATTTTCTGGATTTTTGTTTTAGATTCCGTCACTCACAGTTGAAGTGTACCTATGATAAAAACGACAGACTTTTACATGCTTTGTAAGTGGGAAAACCTGCAAAATCGGCAGTGTATCAAATACTTGTTCTCCCCACTGTACGTTATAGTAAGCGTAAAACTGTTTATGTTTATATTGCAACTATTTCTGGTGGATCTTTGAAGTATGCATCCACGCATGCTTTTGCCCCTTTCCTTGTTAAACCTGTTGTTGGTTTGGATGTTAGCAAATGTAGGGAAATATTTTCAAGGTCTGTGGAGTTTCGACTAATTGGTTTAACAATGCCGAAGTATACCGACACCACACATCCACACACGTATAGCTTAGTGCCATTGTGGTTATAGACACATTCTGTCACATTAGAGTCTGGTTTGAATCCAGGGAAGGCAACATCATTCATCCCTTTTAATCGCGGGCCGGCTGAACTAGGCTTGCCTGGTTCATTTTCTTGTTTTGAAAGAACTTTATGTTGCAACTAAATTAGCTGCAACAGACTTAGTTGCAACACAAAGATCTTGATATAGATTAAGACTGGATTGAATAAAAAATGAAAGTGCATGCTAGCAAGGATTTAACATTTGAGCTTGATGCAAATGTATTTATTATTACAGTTTTTGCGTATCTTTTTTAGGATTGCTTTTTATACTACTTCAATTACACTGAGGCAAAGTCACTGAAAATAATTTAAATCAAAGGATTGATTCATGACCAAACATGGATTATTGGTTCAGATTTGGTCCGGTATACAGTAGATCTCAGTGGACATTGAAATTAAGTTCCTTTATACAGTGGATATAAAAAGCCTTCACATCCCTGTTAAAATTCCAGGTTTTTGTGATGTAAAAGAATGAGACAAAGATAAATAATGTCAGAACTTTTTTCACGTTGAATGTGACTTATAAGGTGAACAATTCAATTGAAAGACAAACTGAAATCTTTGAGGGAGAAAAATTTAAAAATCACAATAACCTGGTTGCATAAGTGTGCACACCCTAAAACTTATACTTTGTTGAAGCACCTTTTGATTTTATTACAGAACTTGGTCTTTTTGGTTAATCTTCTTCTGGTGAAGCCATGCTTTTGTGGATTTGGATGTGTGCTTTGGGTCGTTGTCATGCTAAAATGTGAACTTCCTCTTCAGCTTTCTAACAGACGCCTGAAGGTTTTGTGCCAAAATTGCCTGGTATTGCGAACTGTTCATAATTCCCTCCACCCTGACTAAGGCCCCAGTTCCAGCTGAAGAAAAACAGCCCCAAAGCATGATGCTGCCACCTCCATGCTTCACTGTGGGTATGGTGTTCTTTGGGTAATGTGTAGTGTTATTTTTGTGCCAAACATACCTTTTGGAGTTATGGCCAAAAAGTTAAACCTTGGTTTCATCAGACCATAACACATTTCCCACATGATTTTGGTAGTCTTGTTGTTTGTTTTTGAAAACTTCAGCCAGGCTTGGATGTTTTTCTTTGTAAGAAAAGGCTGCCATCTTTCCACCCTACCCCATAGGCCATTCATATGAAGAATACAGGAGATTGTTGTCACATGTAGCACACAGCCAGTACTTGCCAGAAATTCCTGCAGTTCCTTTAATGTTGCTGTAGGCCTCTTGGAGGCCTCCCTGATCAGTTTTCTTCTCGTCTTTTCATCAGTTTTGGAGGGACGTCCAGGTCTTGGTAATGTCTTTGTTGTGCCATATTTTCTCCACTTGATGATGACTGTCTTCACTCTGGTATGTCTAATGCTTTGGAAATTATTTTGTACCCATCGCCTGACTGATATCTTTCAACAATGAGATCCCTCTGATGCTTTGGAAGCTCTCATGGCTTCTGCTCTGAGATGCAATTAAGACAATTTCAGGAAAATCCTACTAGAACAGCTGAACTTTGTGATTAATCAGAGTCACTTTAAATGATGGCAGGTGTGTAATGATTTCTATTTAACTTGAGTTTGAATGGGATTGGTTAATTCTGAACAGAGCCACATCCCCAGTTATTAGAGGGTGTGCACACTTATGCAACCAGGTTATTGTAAGGTTTTTATTTTTCATTTTCCCCCTCAAAGATTTCAGTTTATTTTTCAATTGAATTGTTCACATTAAAAGTGGAAAAAGTTCTGACATGATTTATCTTTGTCTCATTCTTTTACATCACAAAAACCTGGCATTTTCACAGGGGTGTGTATACTTTTTATATCCACTTTATATGAGTCTGATGACAGTTGACATATTCTTTTTTCCCGCTTGAAATAATTTAAAAAGTTTAGCTTTACCAATGCTCTTCAGGAGGTGATGATAATATATTAAATAGTTTTAACATTTCATTTAAACATTAGATATGGGAGCTCTTTGCCATTTGCAGGCAAACTGAACATTCTGTAATGTTTTGTTGATAATGACATATACCTTCTAGTCGCTACTGGATACCAATTTATTTAGGTTAATTTGTGAAGCAAACTGAGAATTAGTGAACTATGCCACTGTCTAAGATTGAAAATCCATTGTCCACTAATGAGATGAAACTCATCAACAAGAATCAAAAAGCTTATCAGTCCTTGATTAATCCATATCATCTGAATGATCTGTATTAAAACATCTAAATTATTTGATCCTTTGCATTAAAGTAATTTCTTCACCATGTAAATAGTCATTGACTTTTTCTATTGAACTCCAAAGTCATGTTATGTAACATTTTACATACCAAAGTAATAATGCATAGCAATTGAAGCACAGGGCTTTAATCCATAGAGGTACGGACGTGCATCACATTTCATTTAAAGGCTTTGACCTGACAAGCCACTGGCAACCATTCTGCTTCCAACACTACATAGGATGAGCCACAAATCCTGTCTTTCTCGTTGTAATCTTCACCCCTCTGCCGCACCCAGTCCCCGATTTTAGAACCTGTTCATGCTCCAGGAATTTTCGACATGGAGCTTCAGTTTGTTCTAATCCATCTAGTTGTCATTCAAGAGGCACTGTCGATTGTATAATTATATTTTGCACCCATCAGTGCTATTACATAACCACAGACAACACAGAGCATACATATATATATATATCCTATATCCTATACTCTATATGTGATGAAAACATATGTTACTATTCATGTATGAACACCCACAGCAGTGTGACTTGATTTGATTAGACATATATCCAACGTGCATTCATCTTGTCATAATACTTTCTTCCACCCTGTGTGAACACTCACAAACCCTGTGGCTACTATCTGGTGATAAGAAAAAAGTAAATGGATTCCAGTCATTTTAAACTCAGTCGATCCTGATTTACATGGAATTTAATATATTTACATTAATCTTTTTATGCTCCAAGTTCACATTATGTAGGGAAACTCATGTTTTCAACCCAGATGTGAACATCCAAAGCACTGTGGCTACTATCTATTGATAAGAGGTGATGGAGGCTTGTGTTCATACTTATCTTCCCTGACACGACCATATTCATCTTTTGCTGTCACCTGGTTTACATTATGGGGGGCAAACATGTGATATGAGGAGAGGTGATAGAGGCTCATGTTTATGGTATGCCTGGTAAGTACTTCAAGTGTGACACCAAGGCAGATGAGCAGATGCTTTATTAGGTTCTTCACATTCACGTTCCCTGGATTATGACAACAGATGTAGCTATGGAAGTAAGGGAGGGGGAAATAAAAGATACATCAACATGGCTGAAAACATCACAGCAAATCATATTCATAGGTTCTGTTTGTTTTGCTGTCTTTTGCTATCGTTAAATTATTCAAATGATTTGAAAATCGTGTCACTGCAGATTACATAGCCATTGAAGTGGGGTATCAACAGTGTGTCGAAAGCCACAATGAAAAGAATCAAAGGTTAGTCATTTAGATTTTAAAGCAGTCCCTAAAATGTCAAAAGAGCAACTTAAAGCAACAATTTCATTTAAGTGCCTAGCTCAAGGGCACAATAAATCATTATGATTCAAAACCAGCCTATTTTTTGTGACTGGCAAAACAATTTAAACAACCCCAGCTAGATTTAAGAAAGTACAGTGCCTTGCAAAATTATTCAAACCCCTGAATTTTCTTATTTTGCCAAATTACAAATTGTATGGTGATATTCATTTTAAGTTGGGAAATATTTGTAAGAAAATAAAAACCTAAAATAACTTGTTTGCATATGTATTCAACCCCTGTGCTGTGGGAGCTCCCAGTTTACGCAGATGGAAGACATTTCTGAAGCAATGACACTATTACCTTACCACTGGCCTCCATCTGTGAAACGTTAAAGTTGCTTTCTCATTTCCTAAATTATAACCCGCTACTAAGGTTCATTGGTCAGGCTTTGAATCTGAAGGAACACGAAAAACAAAGAGCAATCTGCAGCAGTTAGAAATGAGGCAATATTATTTCATAGATTAGAGAAGAATAACAACATAATTTTTAAGTGTTTTTAATATCCAAGTGAGCATAGTTGGAGCAATAATCAGGAAGAGGATACTGCATCACACCGCCTAGGTAGTGACAACAGCTGAAACAAGGATACTTGTGAAAGAAGCCGCAGAGACACCCAAAGTCACTTTGAAGGAGCTACAGAGTTTAGTGGCTGGGAGTGGAGTAATGGTGCACCAATCAATCATATCAAGATCTCTACATAAAACTACCCTGTATTGGAGGGTGGCAACAAAGAAGCTGTTACATCTGAAAGCATGAGAGTCATGTTCTGTCAATGCCAGTGAGGCTGAATCTCAAATCGCATACTATGCATAATATATAATATGTCAGAAGATTAGTGTCCCAGATCATAGTATGCTGAAAATAGTATGCCAAAAGTTCTGTGCATGCTTTTTGGGGTAGTATAGAGCACAGTCCCCTGCACAGTGAAAGAGGAGGGGTTTGCAATGATTCTCTCATCTTTTCACTTGACGAAAAGACAGTGATGGTCACTTATTGATAGCTATTGCATCGATGTCATTCACATAGGAAAGAGAGACTAACACTTTTGTTGCAGTTTGAAGTTCGTCCTCAGTCTCGCTAGAATGGGCTCAACTCTCATGACTATTCCAGGTAGTAAGATACTAGTATTACTGGTTTGTAAGCAATTAAAACAGCCAGAGGCGAAAGCCAGACAGTTCATAGATGCTATTCGTAGTGAAAGTATACTATTCATAAAAAACTTTTGTCAATTTTACACAATGCTTAATGGTGTCTAGTTACATTCAAACTTGTCGTGATGTAAATGCGCAACAGTGATCTAATGAGATGCAGTTTTATGACCAGGGTGTAGACCCAGCCAGTCCCAATACTGCCATAACAGCTAATTATATGCTAAACAGTATGTACATCGTCACCCGTGAAGTACGTACTTGCAGTATGTAGTATGTCATTTGAGATTCAGCCTGAGATCCAGTGACCTCTTGCCTTCATTTGGAGCAGTGACACCTGTTGGTTGTTATTGCCTTCACCTGTGTTCCTTATCACTGTCCCTAATTAGGTTCCTGCTTCCCAGGACATGACAGTGACCCAGAACTGATCTAAAAGCAATGGATTACTTAGATGTCTTCAGTATTAGGTGCTTTGCAGCATACAGAGGAATAATTTTAGTCTTCCTAATTGTATTACTTTCATTCTGTGATTTAGGTTGTTATTATGGATGCATTATAGTTTTGGTTGATCCATCCTCAGCTATCTACCAAAACTCTGTTGCAAGTTTAAAATGGTGACATTCCTGAACAGTTTCCTTCTTGTCCTCCAGCTCAGGTCACAAGGACAACAGTATCTTTGATGTGTCTGTGTGGTTTAATAGATCATCCTCAGCATATTTACAAACTTGAGCAAGCTTAACCGTGTTATTTTTACCCAGCTACAAATACTGCCTTTCCTGAAGGAGCTTTCAGAATACCTCCTGGGTGTTTGTAGTAGAATATTTGCTTGAAATGCAATACTTGACTGAGAGACCTTGTTGTAAAGTACAGGATGAAGAGGAAGGGCTAATCATTTAAAATATATATCCCAGTTGTTTTACACAGAGTGAGTCCTTGTTAACTTACCATTGCAGTGATTTGCAAATCTTGTATATTGTATATATATTTTTTGTGACTTATTTACATTAATTTATGCTTTTATTTCCTCTTTGTGAATCTTTCAGGACCATTGACAAATTACAATTAGCTGCTGACAGAAGACATCTGGTCACCTCGTAATGTAACCTGATGGAGACAAAAATGATCAAAAGATACTCATCTACTGGTCCCCATTTCAAATGTGAAGCTGTTGTGTTCTGTTCTGTTTTGTTGGGTACAAACAAGCAAGCAGATTATTCAAAATATATTTAGTATTAAACCAAAACACGGTAGGGAATATTAAGCTCTGGGTGCAGCATTGGACCGGTTGCCAATTCAACGTGTGAGAACGACTGAAGCCACAGCTACAAGCAAGCAGACAGGTCAGATCAACTGAATACCTACTTCTCAGCACTTCTAACGGATACATGTAACACTTTATTCATGTAACTGACAGAGTTCAATATTGTTGGTCGAATAACAAAGATTGGGAGGATGTGTTTGAGAGCTTCGCTACTGGGTAGGAACAGCAAATGGATTATTGGGGTTATATGCCTTCCTCAAACCTAATTTACAACCATTGATAAGTTGGCTGATCAAATTGTGTTTTACTTAAAAATGAGTAGATTCACATCTCTGCAAAATTGTTAACGTCATTAGAATTGTTTTTGGTTGAACAACTATTCATTAAGGTGTGTAAATATTTGCTCAAAATTGTAGTCAAGTTATTTACTTTTAATGCCAATGTGTTTATTAATGGGAACATTCTTTTAATTTTCTGAAAATGTGTCTCTTTGGAGATCCATTTTCACTCAGGGGTGTACTCACTTTTGTTGCCAGCGGTTTAGACATTAATGGCTGTATGTTGAGTTATTTTGAGGGGACAGCAAATTTACACTGTTATACAAGCTGTGCACTCACTACTTTAAATTGTAGCAAAGTGTCCTTTCTTCAGTGTTGTCACATGAAAAGATATAATGAAATATTTGCAAAAATGTGAGGGGTGTACTCACTTTTGTATAAGGTTTACATTCAACAGTGATGTTATTTCTAAAACCAATATATGCTACTGAACTAATTTTCGTGTGCCTACATGAAGTAGTTGAATACTTCCACAACGACTATATTTTAGGTATTCCTGTTGATTAATTTGTAGAAGTAATGATATTATAGAATTATTCAGGTTCAATGTGACAAAATTAGAGCAGTTTCACACAAACACAGCTTTAGAACTAATAGATATAAGCCCAATGATTTGTTATTGCTGGAGGTAGTGTGGAAGACTAAATAAAATGAAGCAGTAGTTTAATCTAGTTTAAGGCTAAACTGAATGAACAATTGAGACACAATGTAATATGAAGCTTTATTAAATTATTTCGGGAATGGCCTCAAGAGAAGCTCCACAGTGCTAGTTACTTTGATAGCATGTGGGGCTCCTGGCATATAAAACTCCCTGTTGGGAGATCTATCCAGAGGTGTAAGTAAGGTGGGAGGTTGTCAGTGTTTTATGGTATTAGAAAAACATCAAGTTCTCAAGGAATGGATGACAAGGCATGGTAATAAATGTGAAAGTCAGCCCATACATTAACCAGCAAGCATGATGTACTCCAGTATAATGTTTGTTTGATGACAAAATCATCGTCCCACAACTACAACACACAAATTCCGGCAACAAGTCCAAATCCATGTGCCATTGGATCACTGAATTTCTGACCAACAAAACAGAACACGTGCACATTTCTGACCCAGAATCCATCAGCACTGGAGTGCCACAGGAATGCATTCTCTCACTTATCTGCTTTGCACCTCCTGTACCTCCTTCCATCCATCTGGCACGGGATGTATGAAGAAAATATAGAACCTGTCACATACTGAAAGAAATATAGAACAATCTGGCAGTCTATCATGACCCAGCTCTACACATCCATTGAAAAGTCCTCCTCACCTCCTCCATCAGCGTCTGATTTGGGTCTGTGTCTGGTAACAGTATTGGATAAGCTGGTCAACACATTTTATTCCAGTTTTAAAGTTTTCTTGTATTTCATTTTGGATACATTAATTTTGGTAAGTTTTTTTTATTTTTTATTATACATTTCAATTGTGCTTGTCTCCGAGGATACATTTTAGAAAATTAATAAATAGCCACCAACAAATAGCCACCAGCCTCCAAGGTAATAATGAAACTTTTCGATAATCAAGATGATCAAGATTTTATCAGGGAATAATGAGGACACACATTAATATTCTTCATGAATGTTGGTTATTGGGAAGAGGAGTATACTATTCCACTAGCCTGCTAACTAAGTGAAACATCCTTGACCATGTCCAGGTCACAGAGAAGAGGATGGAGGACTGAGAAACAGCAACGAGAGCAGTGCACCACATATTCCCTGACCATCAGTTTTAAAACAGCAATAAAGCAGTTGACCTCTTAAAGAATACCAACAGTAAAGGGGACTGTGACTACACCTTTTAAGGAAAAGGAAAACACCTTTTAAGCCTTATTCACACATTTTGTGAAAAGTTTTAGCTTTATAACAGTATAAGGCAGAACTCCATGAAGAGATGTTTTTGTGACCATTCACTAATTAACAATGCATGCAAACATTTCAGTGTTTTGTTATCTTGATGCAGTCATTTATAATAACTTTTGAGCTGTGTGCGTTTATTGTCTACTCAGCCTGTTAGAAAACAGCGACAGCAGCAACTTAAGCCATTTCTGTGCACCAATTCATTTTCCTTGAGAGGGGGTGGCGCGATGCCCTCCGAATGTCCTCAAGTTCTTCCTCCTTAGCTTCTCTCCACCGTCGGTTTGCATTAAGCCAGGCAACACACGAAGCCATCCATGACCGAAGGACCCTGCAGCTTTTATCAAACTCAAGGCTTTCACCTCACTTACTTTATTATTTCCACGGTAGTCTCACTGTGTTTGCTCTTTGAACCTGAAGTCCAAGGAGACACGGCTCCCATGGGTGAGAAACGAGTGGGGGCGTTAGAGAGCGTGGGGGCGTTAGAGAGAGTGGGGATGTTAGAGAGAGCCAAAGGCAGTATGCACGTGGAACACTCTTTTTCCATCTGGAGAAGAGGGGGGGGGGCACTAAAACAGAGCATGTTTTAATGTTCTTGAGCCTGTGATGAATAGGATGCGCAGTCCACATTTTCACAAGGGAATGTTATTAATGATGGAGTGTATGACAGAGGGGGGACTCAGGATGGCACTGGAAAAAAAGGAATGTTGCACAGGGAGATTTAGTGTTGGAATTGATGCAATGTCAGCTTACTTCCTGAGGTTTTCGCTTACCTATCCAGAAGGAGAGGTTATTGCCTTGTAGGTCAAACCATTCACCTTTTCCTCTGTTGCATAGCGACTGCTTTTCAATGTTATTTCCACCCACATAAAAATGCACTTACTGTACTTACAGTTTTTTAATCGCTTTGGTAGCTTTTTCATTAATAGAATTTTATTTTTCATTGAGTACAACACACAAGAAAACATGTTGCTATAAAGGTTACATTTTTTTGAATTAATGATGTCCTCATTGATCACAGTTTTGATTATTGGATAGCAATTATGGAAAATATTTGTACGTTTTGATTGGTAACGTGCAGTAAAGGTTTTGCCTAATGTAAAAATAGGTCTAATAGACTGCAAAAGATTACTTTCAGCACTTCTAGTCATTTTGAAACACCTGTCTTGCATTGTTTGCTCTCAGATTAATTGGTTGTTACAATGACTCTATTGAGAGGATTGTATCATGTTTTGTTTAGATGACTTAATCAGTGTACTCATTCAATTTAAAAAAAAAACTTGACTAGACAAGTGACTCAAGTACCAAGTCTATCAGTATGTTATCCACCAGGTGTGGTGAGCGGTGTGGTGATTCTGATATGGAAGAATCCATTTCTAACACAGAACCACTATTACTGATGGAGATGACCGCTATCTGATCGTTGTACAAGGGAGCCAATTTACTCTAATTACTCTAGTCAATATCTATGGTCCGGACATTGAAAATCTGATCTTGCTGTTATTTTCAACTTAAATTAGTTCCTTAATACTTGTATATCTTCCGTGTGGAGGGTCTCTCTCTGACGTCCATAATATGTACACCCAGATTGGTTAGTTTTTGCTCAATACCACTTACTCCCTCACGCTTGTAACGTGTAGTATCACTACATGGTCATTTCAGATCACACCCAGCTTTCTTTCTCTCTTAAAATCAGACCCTCACAAAACCAGTGTTTCTTTGAATTATGGAAACTAACACAGGGAAACTTTTAAAGCACTCCAGGGGTGCATCATAAAGTTCCATGAGGCCAGAAACAAACACAGTAAGTCAGTCAGTGGAGCTGGAAAGACAAATTGACCTGATACATAAGGAAAACGATCATTACCCAATGCTTGAGAATAAAATAATCGCATTGAGATACGAATGCAGTCAGATTCTATCTGCTAAAATTGGTAATTATTTTTTTCTGTATACCAAATAAATTATGTGTTGCTACTATGGACGAGGCTGTTATTCACATAAAAGGGAAGGATTATGCAATCAGTTAGTTTCTGTTTTATAATGAATTTAAGTTGAAGTGACCAGACTTGCCACCCCTGAGTCCTGGATTCATTGAAATTACTTCCATACCTGACAGATGAGAAGTGCCCTTTTGAGGCGTTTCTGTAGGCTCCAGGAACATGCTGTATGGTCATTACATTGTATGGTTTGTGACATTAAGCTCGCAAACTTACTAGACCCAACACGTATGTTATGGAAGGTTATAATAACTTACACATTTACACACAAACGTAAGTAAAATAAACCATACTGGCCATCCCTGAGTCATGGAATGCTACACAATTGACAAAAGTTAACTTAAGTAATTCTGTACTTGATTGATGAGAAGGAGCCTTTGAGGCATTGTTGTAGCCTCCAGGAACCACTGTTTGAGGCAATGTTGTAGGCTCCAGGAACCACTGTTTGAGGCATTGTTGTAGCTACCTTTAATAGTCAGATTAGAGATAATAAATGATCTCCTCACTAACAAGCTCCAAAAAAGGAAGCAAACCATTTAATTTGTCTTTCCAGAATTAAATGTATCTTCCCACAGTCAACCGTTTTGAATGGTATCTTTCTGTATAGCTGCACTCCAAATAAATAAACACTGTTCAAACTGAGCACGAGTGGAAAGCAGAGGAGGCCAATCCCTCAGAGGTACCGTGTAGTCCACAGTTGAAGTGCTGGAGATAATGTGTACTGCCACTGGCCCGTCTACAGATCTATACCATATACGATTAGTAACATAACACTATTACACTAAGCAGCCTTAGAATGATGGGAAAGCATCTGCCCAAGTCTGTTGGGAAGGAATGCCCATTGATTTGCAAAGCGCCTCTTCATTTGGAATGAAAAATGGCTGAAGAGGTGATTGGATGATAAATAAGAGCCTATTTAGTCCAAGCATTGACTCCTGATTATTATTTAAGATGCCTGTAGGACTAGACGGATGGCCCCGGGAAACTTAACAGGCCAATGTAGAAATGGAGTGACATGTCTGTCTCTGGTCAGGTCTCGCTTTCTGGGGTGGGTGGGGCGGAGGTGGGGGTGGAAATTCTATTATTCATTTGTGCAGCCTGCGGGCTTGGTCACAATCTAAATGGTAATAGAGAGATGTTTTTGAGGGGCATGGGAATCCCTCTGCAGTTTTCTTGGTTCCAAGCAAGGAGGTTCCTCAACTAGCAAACCTGCCTGACGACTCAAACTTATTTCTTCCACTGCATTGGTCATGGTCACCAGAAACGTTAAAAGAAATCACCAACGGAGAAAAGAGTTGAAGTAGTCAGGAAACATCTTTATTACTACTTGGAAAGTATGATTAATGACTATGTAGGAATATCTTAATTATGTTTAGCTTGACAAACTTCATAACATGAACATCTTTTCAAGTTTTGTAAACATGTCCGATATATTATTTCTGGATACTTTCCATTATATGCTATGATCTATTTACAGTAGTTTAACATTCCCCTGACGTGGGATTCAAGTCCATATGTGTTATGTCTGTCATGGATGAATGGAAAACAGTCAGACATTTTGAGTGGTATCTAACTCCAGGCGTCAACCCAGCCAAACTCAATAGGATTGAGATTGTTTTGGTTGCACAACCCAACTCTACCACAACAAATATCAAGTGACCACGAAGTGTGTGTGGGAGGGATTGATATTGAAGTAAATTGCTTTCATTTTGTCTCAGCAACCTTTGTTATAATGTGACAGGGCTACTGATTAGACGAGAGGGAGATCAATAAAGTGTCGGGCTTGACTCAAAGCCCAGGGAGGGGAAATCCACAGTGAGACCTCAGCACATCATCCACCTCTTAATCATCCGGTGTGTGGTAGGGTTTGGCACCACCATTGACGACCAGTCAGTTCAGTTATCCGTATCTAACAGTATGCGACACAACACTTGGAACTGTTTTCATTGGCAGGGAGGGAGGCAGATGACATGGGCCCAGAGTCTCCTCGGTCTTAAACCCAGTTAGTCTCAGCATGTTTAATTATGGTATGGAGGTATGGAGACCTTTCAAAATGTACTGTCATTACTATACAACAGGTCAATCCACATATAAGATAATTAGAACATTCTCAGATATCCATATAAATCCATTTGAATATAGGATTAGCTGGTATAGGAAGCAGTGAGGTCAGGTGATCACTGTGCATGAAAGAGCAATGGAGATACAGATCAAAATGCTCCTTTCATTTTTTTTTGTGTAGGAACAATACAATGTTTCTACTTAGACTAGGTCAGAATGGCCGATCAGCTGAGAGTTTTAGTTGTTTCAAAACATTGTCTAGGAAATAAGTCTGTTCTGGAGTTATGCCCACCGACCAGGTTGATAAAGCAGAACTCAGTATGAAGTCTAATTTGAAGGTCAGTTATAATGTTAAGGTATTGTCACACCCTCAACCTGATGGTCTTCACCTGTGTTGTCTTGTCTCACCCCCATCAGGTGTCTCCCGTCCCCTTGTTATCCCTGCCTAATTAACCTGTCTTCTCTGTTTGTTCTGGTTGCCAGTTCATCTTGTGTGTTCTTCCAAGTCGTTCCCAGGTTCTTGTTTCTTTGTATTCCCAGTGTCCAGTTTACCTGTGTACCAGACTCCTGCCTGTTTGCCTACTCTACTCTCCTGCTCATCGCCTGCCTGTACCTTCGCTGAGATCACCTGTGTATCGAACCCCTGCCCTTATTTGACTGCTCAACTCCTGAACGGTAGTTTCTGCTTCCTGTGTTGTGCATTTGAGTCCATACCTGAGTTCTGATAGTTATCTTGTTGTAATTAAATGGGAACAAGTACTGTATATCTGTTGTATAAAGTTGTTCAGAATTTTTGTCAATTAGATGGACTACATTTCTAGGCTGTGTTCAGGCTGTGTTTTTTCTCCCATCTTGATTACTCTGTTAATATGGTGAGTTGGAGCAAAGGAAAAACCTGATAAATCCATAAATGTTTCAGAACCGCATACCTTGTCTTCAATTGCAGACAATTGACAACTGAAAAACTTTTCTCCCTGAGAGGTGTTGAAAATGTCTAATCAACCTTAAAATATTTGCCTATACTTCGAATAAACAGCCTGAAGAACATAAGAAACATGCATACCCCACTAGACGTGACACAACATATTTCACTGATTCCAAAACTCTAAGATTTCTGTGCATTGGTGGATCCAGAGTAGTCGCTGTGGATCCAGAGTAGTAGCTGCATGTGCTATAGCTAATGGTTGTCCTAATAAACTAAACACTGGCCTTGCCTTTTCATTCAAATTATGTTTAGTAAGATACCAATATCTTTTCTCAACATTTCCTCATTGCACTCTGGGTGAATGCACAGTGCAGGATGAGCCAGGTCATGAAAGCCTGTCTTTGAAAAGCTAGGGACATAACTCCTTACATTTTCTAAGCTAATGCTTTAAATTCAGGCATATGCATGGATGAGCCAAAACATAATAACCACTCACAGGTGAAGCAAATTATGTTGATCATCTCCTAACAAGGGCAGATGTCAAGATCTATGTAGATTAGATGGTAGTCAGCATGTTGGATGCAGCAGAAATGGGCAGGAAGACCCAAGCGACTTCGACACGGCCAAATTCTTATGGCCAGACGACTGGGTCGGAGCATCTCTGAAATGGCAAGACTTGTGTGGCGCTCCCGGTCAGCAGTGGTGTGTAGCCACCAACAGTGGTACGAAGGACGGACAAAACACAAACCGGCGAGAGGGTGTTGGACGTTCAAGGCTCATCGATGTGCGAGGGCAATGAAAGCTATCCCATCTGGTCTGAACCGACAAGGTCTAATGTGGCACAAGTCACAGAATATGTTAATAATGGTTGCAGGAGGAATGTGTCACAGTGCATCACACCCTGCTGCATATGGGGCTGTGTAGCCGAAGACCGGTCAGAGTGAACATGATGACCCCAGGCCTCCACCGACAGCGCCTACAATGGGCATGTGAGCATCGGAACAGGACTTTGGAGCAGTGGAAGAAGGTGGCCTGGTCTGATGAGTTCTATCACGTGGACATCCGTGTATGTATGCGCCGTTCACCTGGGGAAGTGATGGCACCAGGATGCACTGTGGGAAGACGACAAGCTGGTGGAGGGGTTATGATACTCTGGGCAATGTTGTGCTGGGAAACTGATGTCCATGTGGGCATCAGTTTAACACGTGACACATACTGAACTTAAACATTGTTGCAGACCAGGTACACCCCTTCATGGAAATCACAAGCCTGAAGGCATGTTGCCCTGGCCTCCAAATTCCCCAGATCTCAATCAGATTGAGTAACTGTGGGATCTGCTGGACAAACAATTCTTATCCATGATGGCTCCACCTTGCAAATTACTTGAAGGATCTGCTCCTAATGACTTGGTGCTTGATACCACAGGACACCTTCTAGGATCTTGTAGAGTGCATGCTTGGGCGGGTCAGCACTCTTTTGGTGGCACACAAAAGATCCAACATCATATTAGGCAGGTGGTCATAATGTTTTGGCCCATCAGTGTATATATATTCAGTTCACTTGTAAGATAGACTATAAACCAATGTGGACTGCCTACCTGCACATCATCCTTTTTATTTAATGGCACTAAAGCGAATAACATATGCAGGGTAAATTCTTTGTGTGTGAACCAGGACATTTGACTGTAAGTAAATCAAACTCAGACCACTTCTCAGTTTAGCTTGCGCTCAAAGCTCTTTTGAGGGGCCTGAGTTCACACTGCAACCAAAATATAGGTGCACTGAGTAACATATAAAATGTCTCACATGTACCAAGTGTGAAAACGCTTATTTCTGACTGCCAGTTCAGAAGTCTCATGTAGACTACATGCATGTGTTAATCCAATCAACTTATAACTCCAGCAATCAAACTGCACTCGTTAGTTGCGTTTAATTGCAATAATTATTTTTGAGGGAGTTTTATGAGGGGTGAGGGTGTGTAATATTTTTTTACAGAATAAGGGAAGGGTAATTTGGAATTGTTTTTACGATAAGCAAGGGTCCAATTATATTTGAATGACACCTTGAGTTGGACCACGCCTCCCCCCGTGTGAATTGCAAACACTCCCTCATAGCTGTTGTCCCAGCATCAATACAGTTCAGAACTTAAGGTTGTGTGTGGCTTAGTAATGCATAGCATTTTCAATGCCAGGACTGCTGTTCCATTCCCACAGGGGCCAGTTCAAAAACCTCTTGCACTGACTACTGTAAGTCACTCTAAGAGCATCTGCTAGCTGATTCTAATGTAAATTTGATGAAGTACAGTATCTCACAAAGGTCAGTACACCCCTCACATTTTTGTAAATATTTTATTATATCTTTTCATGTGACAACACTGAAGAAATGACACTTTGCTAAAATGTAAAGTAGTGAGTGTCCAGCTTGTGTAACAGTGTACATTTGCTGTCCCCTCAAAATAACACAACACACAGCCATTCATGTCTAAACCGCTGGCAACAAAAGTGAGTACACCCCTGAGTGAAAATGTCCAAATTGGGCCCAAAGTGTCAATATTTTGTGTGGCTGCTATTATTTTCCAGCACTGCCTTAACCCTCTTGGGCATGGAGTACACCAGAGCTTCATAGGTTGCCACTGGAGTTCTCTTCCCCTCCTCCATGACGACATCTCGGAGCTGGTGGATATTAGAGAGCTTGCGCTCCTCCACCTTCAGTTTGAGGATGCCCCACAGATGCTCAATAGGGTTTAGGTCTGGAGACATGCTTGACAAGTCCACCATCTTTACCCTCAGCTTCTTTAGTAAGGAAGTGGTCATCTTGGAGGTGGGTTTGGGGTCGTTATCATGTTGGAATACTGCCCTGTGGCCCGGTCTCTGAAGGGAGAGGATCATGCTCTGCCCTCAGTATGTTGGCATTCATGGATCCCTCAATGAACTGTAGCTCATGCAGCCCCAGACCTTGACACTCCCACCACCATGCTTGACTGTAGATACAGTGGGGAGAACAAGTATTTGATACACTGCCGGTTTTGCAGGTTTTCCTACTTACAAACCTTGTGCAGATCTACAATTTTATCCCTGATGTCCTTACACAGCTCTCTTTTCTTGACCATTGTGGAGAGGTTGGAGTCTGTTTTGATTGCCATTTTCACTTAGGGGTGTACTCACTTTGGTTGCCAGCGGTTTAGACATTAATGGCTGTGTGTTGAGTTATTTTGAGGAGACAGCAAATTTACACTGTTATACAAGCTGTGCACTCAACACTTTACATTGTAGCAAAGTGTCATTTCCTCAATGTTGTCACATGAAAAGGTATAATCAAATATTTGCAAAAATGTGAGCGGTGTACTAACTTTTGTGAGATACTGTATGTGGAGTTTATTCCTACAACAGTGCACATTTAAGGACAGTTCAACCTTGACTGGTGAGACTGAGGATGTGATAAAACAGTGCATGCATGCATTCATAGTCATTGGGATTTCGATTTATTCATAAAGCAATAAACAGCAGTGATTTGCTGTTCCTATTTCACCATCCTCAGAACCTTTCCCTATGGCCCCCCATTAATGATAAGTACAGTCGGGGGAGACTAATGAATGTCACACGTTCAGGCCGGTCCCCGTGGCCACAGTGGCCAATCATATCTCAGGTCTGTCCTTTTATTAGTGAGAGAAGAAGAGTTCCCCTTGGAGCATGCGGGTCGCACTTTAACTGCGCCTCGAAGTGATCGTTTAGTTCATTAATGGGCCAAAGCTTTTTTTTCACACTGCTGCTCCCATCAGCACCGGATGCGCCACTGAAGGTATAACACTTGACAATTTCCTAGGGAGGGAAGTATGGCTTTTCTAGAGCTGCTGTCGTTGTCATCACTGACTGTCACGAGGATACCTCTGTACTGAACATTCTGCCTGGGAGTAGGGGTGTAGTCAAAAGAGAAACATAACAAAGTATCAAAAAGCGACAATCCACACAAAACTGCACATTTCTGATATTAACTGATAAATGTTGCGAATTTATGACAATATGTTGTACATTCTTTACACATATGTTGAGACAAGTCGACCTCAAAACATACCACATCCAAGTTGGTAAAATATAGTATTGTTAGCGAGGCATTATTGAATAAAAAGGTGGTTATATTTGCAGTGAAAGGTTTGGTTATTGGCAGTTATCCATTAATCATATCAGCATATTGATATGAGAGATTAAAACTGATGTGGACACTTGCTCTCTGCTTTAAGCTTTAAACTTTTTAATTAATATGAACTCAAGTCTTGCTGAATATAATACTACTATTGGTATCTTTAATAGCAGTGGGTGCAGAACAATGGAAAACCTGCCTATTAGACCCAAGTCATCTGTGTGTATGGGGGGGTTACCCTTACGAAAATGTTTGTTTGCATGGAAAAGCTCTAATATCAACTGGTGAGTATAAAGTCTATTAGTTTGGTGCTATAGCCAGTCATTAATAAAAGTCCACGTCCCAGCTGTCACTCCCAGCTCTCTGTTCTGGTGGCCTTAATGACCCACAACACAAGCCTGCACAATTCTGGGGATGCTGTAATCAGTCTTTCCAAAACAAAGTTTGATTATTCTGGTTATAGTTTGAAGATGGCATAAAGAATTATTGAGCACATCATAGTTACTTATTGACTAGAAGGGCATTCTTGAATGGGTAAAAGATTTGTAAGTAATTAATTTCTTCCAGGAGCCTCTTCTTGTTATAGTACACTTAAAGAATGTGCTGCTTACGTCTTGGTGCCAAATAACACACCTTCAGAGGTCTAGTGGAGTCCATGCCTCGATGGGTCAGGGCTGTTTTTGCGGCAAAAGGGGGACCTACACAATATTAGACAGGTGGTCAGAATGTTATGGCATCGGTGTATGTCCCCAGTCACAGTACTGATTCTACAGTGAGGGAAAGAATATTTGATAATCTGCTGATTTTATACATTTGCCCACTGACAAAGAAATTATCACTTTATAATTTTAATGGTAGGTTTATTTGAACAGTGAGAGACAAAATAACAACAAAAAAATCCAGAAAAACGCATGTCAAAAATTTTATAAATTGATTTGCATTTTGATGAGTGATTTGACCCCTCTGCAAAATATTACTTGATACTTGGTGGCAAAACCCTTGTTGGCAATCACAGAGGTCAGACGTTTCTTGTAGTTGGCCACCAGGTTTGCACACATGGACAAATGTGGACAAATAAAATGAGCAGACAACAGTAGTACAGTGTCTCTCTATATATGAGTCTCTCAAAATAACTCAAACATGTACAGTACAATCTCAAGTGGATGCAATTACATGTTCTTTATGACACAACCGAACAATAACATCTGGTATGAGCAAGTGTATTTAGTTTTTTTTTTATTATAATCTGTTTTTGTTTCATTACTTTGTCCAGAAGGAAATAATGGCTACATCTATTTTAAAATGTTTTTGGAACATCAGAATTATTTCATAAAGTCCTTTTTACATCAATAGTTTTCACTAAGCACTTTTACAGAACATGTATTTAGTTATATAATGGGTAGTGCGCCTGTCTCTGGACCCAAATGGTTTATGGCTCGTGGTCCAGTCTTCTTAGCAGAATTATTTTAATTCAGTGACACTGGAGGGGTTTTGAGCAAGAACTGTTTGTTTAAGTTCCTGTCACAGCATCTTGATCCGGTTAAATTCAAAACCTTGATATTGTTTCTTCTGAGCCATTTTTCGGTGGACTTATTCTTGTGTTTAGAATCATTGTCCTGCTACAACCCAATTATGTTTCAGCTTCAGGGCACAGACTGATGACCTGATATTCTCCTTTTTTTGGTCGAAGTCATGGTTCCTTCAGTGATGGTAAGTTTTCCAGATCCTGAGTCAGCAAAGAATCCCCACCCCATCACGTTACCACCACCATGTTTGACTGTTGGATGATGTTCTTGAAATATCTTTGTAACCTTTTCCAGAACGATGCGTCTCAATCAACTTTTCATCTCATCGCTTCCATTTTTTGTTTGATCGCGGCATGGTGTACTGTTTGTTGAGACCTTGTAGTCTGCTTCATATTGATGGTGAAGTTCTATATAACTCATGTTTAGAATGGACAGGGCTGGCAGCAGGCAATACAGGATCTGTCTTCTCTAATTGAATCAAATAATCAATCAAATTTAGTTAATGGGTTGATAGAGTAATTAAGGGGGCAATCACACTGGGCCAGTTGGTGTAATGTTTTTCCTTTAGAAAATACAATTATAATTGAAACACTGAATTTTGTGTTTACTCAGGTTCTCTTCATCTTATTTTACATTTTGTATTAATATGCTAAACCATTCAGTGTGACAAATATGCAACTCTGTGAAATAATTTGTATTTACAATCATTTTTAAATGACTATCCCTTCCCTGTCCTATATACAGTTAGGTCTGGAAATAATTGGACACTGACAAGTTTTATTTTGTCTGTTTACTAAAATACATTAAAGTTACAGTTAAATAAGGACTATGGGCTTAAAGTGTAGTCTCTCTGCTTTAATTTCACAGTATTCACATCCAAATTAGGAAGGGTTTAGGAATTAAAGCTCTTTAATATGTAGCCTCCTCTTTTTCAAGGGACCAAAAGTATTTGGAAAATGTACTCAAAAGCTGTTTCATGGACAGGTGTGGCTATTAGTTTTTTATTTCTTCATCAATTAAGCAGGTAAAAGGTCTGGAGTTGATTCCAGGTGTGGCATTTGCATTTGGAAGCAAGAGCTGTGAACCCACAACATGCGATCAAGGGAGTTCTCAATGCAAGTGAAACAGGCCATCCTTAGGCTGCAAAATAAAATCCATCAGAGCGATAGCAGGAACATTAGGAGTGGCCAAATCAACAGTTTGGTACATTCTGACAAAAAAAGAATGCTCTGGTGAGCTCTTTAACCCAAAAAGGCCTGGACATCCATGGAAGGCAACAGTGGTGGATGATCGTATGATCCTTTCCATGGTAAAGAAAATCCCCTTCACAACATCCAGCCAAGTGAAGAATACTCTTCAGGAGGTAGGCATATAATTATCCAAGTCTACCATGAAGAGAAGATTTCACAAGAGCAAATACGGAGGGTTCACCACAAGGTGCACACCATACATAAGCCTGAAGAATAGAAAGGCCAGAATAGACATTTGCCAAAAAACATAAAATAGCCTGCCCAGTTCTAGACCAGCATTCCTTGGACAGATGAAACTAAGATCAACCTGTACCAGAATGATGGGAAGAAAAAAGTTTGGAGAAGGCTTGGAACGGCTCATGAACCGAAGCATACCAGATCATCAGTAGAACACTGTGGAGGCAGTGGGATGGCATGGGCATGCATGGCTTCCAATGGCACTGAGTCACTAGTGTTTATTGATGATGTGACAGAAGACAGAAGCAGCCAGATGAATTCTGAAGTGTATATGGATATATTGTTTGCTCAGATCCAGCCGAATTCAGTGAAGTTGATCGGACAGCGCTTCACTTTACAGATGTACAATGATACAAACTTAAGGCAGGAAGACCCATGAACAAACAACAACTGAAGAAAGCTGCAATAAAGGCCTGGCAAAGCAGCACACAGGAGGAAGCGTTTGGTGATGTCCATGCGTTCCAGACTTCAAGTAATCATTGCCAGTAAAGGACTTTCGACAAAGTATTACAAATTAAAATTTTATTTATACGTACATACATACATACATCTTCTTCCACTTCATCCGGGGCCGGGTTGCGGGGGCAGCAGTCTAAGCAGAGATGCCCAGACTTCCCTCTCCCCAGACAGTTCCTCCAGCTCTTCCGGGGGAACACCGAGGCGTTCACAGGCCAGCCAGGAGACATAATCCCTCCAGCGTGTCCTAGGTCTTCCCCGGGTTCTCTTCCCGGTGGGATGGGACCGGAACACCTTCCCAGGAAGGCATTCCGGAGGCATCAGAAACAGATGCCCAAGCCACCTCGGCTGACCCCTCGCAATGTGTAGGAGCAGCGGCTCTACTCTGAGCTCCTCCCGGGTGACCGAGCTTCTCACCCTATCTCTAAGGGATCGCCCGGCCACCCTGCGGAGAAAGCTCATTTCGGCCGCCTGTATCCGGGATCTTGTCCTTTCGGTCATGACCCAAAGCTCATGACCATAGGTGAGAGTAGGAACGTAGATTGACCGGTAAATCGAATTACTTTCTTTCTTCACCACGACAGACTGATACATCGACCGCATTATTGCAGAAGCTGCACTGATCCGTCTGTCAATCTCCCGTTCCATCCTTCCCTCACTCGTGAACAAGACCCCTAGATACTTAAACTCCTCCACTTTAGGCAGACACTCTCCACCAACCTGAAGTGGGCAAACCACCCTTTTCCGACTGAGGACCATGGCCTCGGATTTGGAGGTACTGATTCTCATCCCCACCGCTTCACACTCAGCTGCAAACCGTCCCAGTGCATGCTTGACGTCCCTTTTTTGAAGGGGCCAACACGACAACATCATCCGCAAAGAGCAGAGACGAAATGGTGTGGTCCCCATACCTGACACCCTCCGGCCCCTGGCTGCGCCTCGAAATTCTGTCCATAAAAATTACGAACAGAACCGGCGACAAAGGGCAGCCCTGCCGGAGTCCAACATGAACTGGGAACAAGTTTGACTTACTGCCAGCAATGCGGACCAAGCTCCTGCTTCGGTCATACAGGGACCTGACAACCCTTAGCAAAGGACCCAGGACCCCATATTCCCGAAGCACCCTTCACAGGATGCCGCGAGGGACACAGTCGAATGCCTTCTCCAAATCCACAAAACACATGTGGACTGGTTGGGCAAACTCCCATGAACCCTCTAGCACCCCATAGAGGGTATAGAGCTGGTCCAATGTTCCACAGCCCGGACAAAAACCACACTGTTCCTCCTGAAACCAAGGTTCTACTATCGGCCATATTCTCCTCTCCAGTACCCTGGCATAGACTTTCCCGGGGAGACTGAGAAGTGTGATCCCCCTGTAGTTGGAACACACCCTCCGGTCCCCCTTCTTAAAAAGAGGGACCACCACCCCGGTCTGCCATCCCAGAGGCACTGTCCCCGACTGCCACGCGATGTTGCACAGGCGTGTCAACCAAGACAGCCCCACAACATTCAGAGACTTTAGGTACTCAGGGCAGATCTCATCCACCCCCGGTGCCTTGCCACCGAGGAGTTTCTTGACTACCTCTGTGATTTCAGCCCGGGTGATGGACGAGTCCACCTCTGAGCCCTCATCCTCTGCTTCCTCAATGGAAGACGTGACGTCGGGATTGAGGAGATCCTCGAAGTACTCCTTCCACCGCCTGACGACATCCCCAATTGAGGTCAACAGCTGCCCACCTTTACTGTAAACAGCGTTGGTACGGCACTGTTTCCCTCTCCTGAGGCGCTGGACAGTTTGCCAGAATCTCTTCGAGGCCAGCCGATAGTCCTTCTCCATGGCCTCACCGAACTCCTCCCAGGCCCGAGTTTTTGACTCCACAACCACCCGGGCTGCAGTCTGCTTGGCCTGCTGGTCCCCGTCAGATGCCTCAGGAGTCCCACAAGCCAACCAGGCCTGATAGGACTCCTTCTTCAGCTTGACGGCATCCCTTATTTTCGGTGTCCACCACCGGGTTCGGGGATTGCCACCTCGACAGGCACCGGAGACCTTACGGCCACAGCTCCGAGCGGCCGCTTCGACAATGGCGGTGGAGAACATGGTCCACTCGGACACAATATCTCCAGCCTCCCTCGGGATCCAGTCGAAGCTCTGCCGGAGGTGGGAGTTAAAGATCTCTCTGACAGGAGACTCGGCCAGATGTTCCCAGCAGACCCTTACAGTACGCTTGAGTCTGCCGAGTCTGTCCAGCTTCCTCTCCCGTCATTGGATCCAACTCACCACCAGGTGGTGATCAGTTGGCAGCTCCGCCCCTCTCTTCACCCGAGTGTCCAAGACATACGGCCGCAGGTCAGATGAAACGACAACAAAGTCAATCATCGACATAAGGCCTAGGGTGTCCTGGTGCCACGTGCACTGATAGACACCCTTATGCTTGAACATGGTGTTCGTTATGGACAAACTGTGACTAGCACAGAAGTCCAATAACTGAACACCGCTCAGGTTCAGATCAGGGGGGCCGTTCCTCCCAATCACGCCCCTCCCGGTGTCACTGTCGTTGCCCACGTGGGCGTTGAAGTCCCCCAGTAGAACGATAGAGTCCCCAGTCGGAGCACTTTCCAGCACCACTCCCAGAGACTGCAAGAAGGTTGGGTACTCTGCACTGCCGTTCGGCCAGTAGGCAGAAACAACAGTGAGAGACCTATCCCCGACCTGTAGGTGCAGGGAAAAGACCCTCTCGTTCACCGGGGTAAACTCCAACACATGGCAGCAGAGCTGGGGAGCTATAAGCAAACCCACACCAGCCCGCCGCCTCTCACCATGGGCAACTCCAGAATGGTGAAGAGTCCATCCTCTCTCAAGGTGTGTGGTTCCAGAGCCCAAGCCGTGCGTAGAGGTGATCCCGACTATCTCTAGTCGGAACATCTCAACCTCACGCACAATCTCAGGGTCCTTCCCCGCCAGCGAGGTGACGTTCCACGTCCCTAGAGCTAGTTTCCGTGTCCAGGGATCGGGTTGTCTAGGCCCCCGCCTTCGACTGATGCCCGATCCTCTCCGCACCGGCCCCTTATGGTCCCTCCTGTAAGTGGTGAGCCCACGGGAAGGCAGCCCCACGTCGCTCGTTTGGGCTGAGCCCGGCCGGGCCCCATGGGGAAAGGCCCGGCCACCAGGCGATCGCATATTTTATTTATGATTGTGTTAATTTGTCCAATTACATTTGAGCCCCTGAAATAAGGGGACTGTGAATGAAAATGATTGCAATTCCTTAATATTTTTGTTAAACCCCTTGCATTAAAGCTGAAATTCTGCACATCAATTCCATCTTGGATGTTTAATTTCAAATCCATTGTGATGATGTACAGAGCCAAAATCTATGTACATTTTGTCCAAATTGTGTCCAAATATTTCTGGACCAAACTGTAAAACATCAAATAAGGTTCTTTAGTGAAGTAGTGAATGTACACAGTTTCAAATAAGAAGACAAGGCAGATTTTTTTTTAGGTCTCATGAAGAAGGGTCACAATAACAAATCAGAGATGTATTATCTCTTTAGGCATGGTCAAATGAATAATTATGCTGTGGAGGATGGATTAAACAACACAGACAAATCAACCTTACAGTTATCCTTCTGAATGGAGCTGCAGGACAGGAAGGAAACAGTTTAGAGATGTAATCATGAGGCCACTGGTGATTTTAAATCTGCAACATACACTGAACAAAATTATTAACGCAACAGTTGTTGTTGTTTTTGCCCCCATTTATCATGAGCTGAACTCAAAGATCGAAGACTTTCTCTATGTACACAAAAGGCCTATTTCTCTCAAATATTGTTCACAAATCTGTCTAAATCTGTGTTAGTGAGCACTTCTCCTTTGCCGAGATAATCCATCCACCTCACAGGTGTGGCATATCAAGATGCTGATTAGACAGCATGATTATTGCACAGGTGTGCCTTAGGCTGGTCACAACAAAAGGCCACTCTAAAATGTGCAGTTTCACTGTATTGGGGGGGTCCGGGGGGTTCCGAAAACCAGTCAGTATCTGGTGTGAGCACCATTTGCCTCACACAGTGCAACACATATACTTAGCATAGAGTTGATCAGGTTGTTGATTGTGACCTGTGGAATGTTGGTCCACTCCTATTCAATGGCTGTGCGAAGTTGCTGGATATTGGCAGGACCTGGAACACGCTGTCGTATACGCCGATCCAGAGCATCCCAAAAATGCTCAATGAGTGACATGTCCGGTGAGTATGCTGGCCATGCAAAAGCTGGGATGTTTTCAGCTTCCAGGAATTGTGTACAGATCCTTGCAACATGGGGCCGTGCATAAACATGCTGCAACATGAGGCAATGGTTGATGAATTGCACCACAATGGGCATCAGGATCTCGTCACGGTATCTCTGTGCATTCAAAATCTCATCAATAAAATGCACCTGTGTTCGTTGTCCATAACACATGCCTGCCCATACCATAACCCCACCGCCACCATGGGCCACTCGATCCACAACGTTGACATCAGCAAACCACTTACCCACATGACACCATACACGCTGTCTGCCATCTGTCTTTTACAGTGAAAACCAAGATTCATATGTGAAGAGAACACCTTTCCAAAGCGCCAGACGCCATCAAATGTGAGCATTTGCCCACTCAAGTCGGTTACTACGACGAACTGCAGTCAAGTTGAGACCCCAATGAGGACGACAAGCGTGCAGATGAGCTTCCCTGAGACGGTTTCTGACAGTTTGTGCAGAAATATTTTGGTTATGCAAACTGATTGTTGCACAGCTGTCCGGGTGGCTGGTCTCAGACGATCTTGGAGGTGAAAATGCTGGATGTGGAGGTCCTGGGCTGGTGTGGTTACACGTGGTCTGTGGTTGTGAGGCCAATTGGATGTACGGCCAAATTCTCTGAAACGCCGTTGGAGACGGCTTATGGTAGAGAAACAAACATTCAATTCACGGGCAATAGCTCTGCTGGACATTCCTGCAGTCAGCATGCCAATTGCACGCTCTCTCAAAATTTGCGACATCGTGGCATGGTGATGTGTGATGGAACTGCTCATTTTAGTGTGGCCTTTTATTGTGGCCAGCCTAAGGCACACCTGTGCAATAATCATGCTGTCTAATCAGCATCTTGGTATGTGAGGTGGATAGATTATCTCGGCAAAGTAGAAGTGTTCACTAACACAAATTTAGACAGATTTGTGAACAATATTTGAGAGAAATAGGCCTTTTGTGTACATAGAGAAAGTCTTCGATCTTTGAGTTCAGCTCATGATAAATGGGGGCAAAAACAAAAGTATTGCGTTTATAATTTTGTTCAGTTTAGTTCAGTTGTTATGATGAGATAAAATTAAGTATGGATCAACACCACTGTGGTGAATCTGTAAAGATGACCTAAACCAATGTTTTTCAACCCTGCTCCTGAAGGCACCTCGCCCTGCATGCTTTCGATCTCTCCCTACTCTCTCACTCTGTCACATCTGATTCAAATGATCAGCTCATTATCAAGTCCTGGATGAGCTACATCAGGTATGTTTGGGCAGAGAGAGATCTAAAACATGCAGGGCGGGTGCCTCCAGGAGCAGAATTGAAAAACACTGAACTAAACTGACAAAATATAACAAAAGTACTTGCCGGGTAATGGAAAAATCCAAAAGAATACATAAATTAGTTACTGCCTTATTGGGGAGTTTTCAGTGGCCAAGTAGCTGTTTGAATTGAAAATTGTCTGAATAATTTCAGAAAGTATAAATATTGCACACTTTATTTGTGTACATCTTTAGAGAATTACCCAAGGAGACAGATCTCTGCCAGATGTGGTCCTAAAATGTATTGATTCAATTATTGTTTTTTAGTCAATGTCAATCACAATTTGGGGGCACTAAAATGTTTAAAATGTGTTAGGCACATAATTACTTATGCAATCCACTGTAAATATTAAACTGATTTTATAATCTCTTATGTAAATGAAGACAATTCTAATTTTAACAACATTTCACAAAAGCAGAATAATAAATAAAAATACCTAATATATATTTTGTTCACTCATACAGGAAGCGTGAGATTCTGTGTTAACAAGGAGTTTGTGAGCTATAAAGTGGTGAGTCTCTTTTTGCTTTTTATCTGTCTTCTCAGCAGCCTTAGCCCTGCTACAATACAGTAACAATGGACCATGCTTTTTTTAAAGCAGAGTGTTGCATCAATAAGGTATAAAAGCTGCTGAGCCCTATTCCAGTATAACATGTTATCTTACATTGTGTTGGAGAGAACTCATGGATTTACAAAACTACTTTACTGTCATAATTGAGATGGATGTACATGAAGAAATATGTTTTGTATTGTCCGTTCTACTTTTTACTGTAGTGATTTCCACCCACCCATTTTAAAATGCCAGATACTCTATATTGAAAGCCCCAAATCCCACTCAAAACTTGCCTCTCATCTAAGGAATTTGGGGTCACACAGAACACCATGTCATAAGTCAGTTGGCAAAGCTAGATGCCGCAATAAAGAAGCTTGACTGTTCCATGAGGAGCTCTTACTCTGAAACCTATTGAATGTGTTATTGGAAAATTAGCTCAGCTGTACCAACAGGCCCATGAGCAGGGGTGTATGTCAGTATTATACTGTAGCACAGACTGAAGATATGGGGGATGTTACAAGGGGTCATGTCAACCTACAGATCTCAGACCACAGAATTTGAGATGCTTTTTTGTCCACTCCATTTAAAAGCTCTGGTATTCAATCGTTGTTCTGCCAACTGAAGCCAGAATCTTTTGTACTAAAAAATATTCTGCATGCTTCATAGCCTAAATAAGTTGTGTTGTGTACACTGACCAACACTTTTAAAAGCTCTATGAAATAAAAGCTTAATAAAGACTTTTCACTTTTGCTTTGTAGCCTTAAAAACAAACCATAATTTCGACATGCAGCAGTTTGCTCTTTGTCCTCTGTGGAGCGTGAGGAAGACTGCAGGATAGGGTATGATGGTGAAGTGGGACTTGTGTATCCATGAGGGTCATAGCTAAACCCATATGTATATTAAGCAGGATGAGATTATATTTAAAGTCTGTATGAATAATATGACCTTGTCAAGCATTTACAGTGGCAGTACCCCCAGGGAAACATTCATTTCCATCATCCTGCAGAAACTGGCAGGACTTCAGGTGCTTTAGGAGCTTACTGGGGTGTTGATCTATGTATTTTTCATGTCCATGTATTTGTCTATCTATATCTATCATTCAATTATATCAATCCACCATCAGACTTGTTGATTTAGAAACATCTCATAATTGTAACGACATGCAGATATACAGATGTTTCGTGTCCGCTATGTGGTTGAGATGAGAAACAAAACTAACTGAAAGAGCCTGAGTGAAATGATGCGTACCAAGCTGAGATAGAAACGGTGGAACAGTGCCATCTGTAGGTGATGCAGGCAACTGCAGAGGGATATGGGTGTACGTAAAGGTGAGGACTCAGATCAAAAGTCACCAAGCTTTCTGAGTTTTCTGCCGTTGTGCGTTTGGGTATTGGAGGTGGCGAGAGGTGACTGCTGTCTCCACACATACTGAGGTCCTTGTCGGGTGGAAAGAAGGCAACGTGTCATTCTCTTTGCTGATTCGGCTTCTCTATGTATTACTAATCTCAGGCTGATCCTCTCAGGAATCTTAGAAATATGGTGCAATCATAACGTGTGCACTCTGAGAGAAAAAAACACACAGTTACCTTCGTACTTGGGTCCAGCTTGTCAGCAAGAGGAGGAAGTTAGACCTCAGAAAATAAAGAAAAGTTACTAAAGGATGCATAGAGGTTGCCAAGAATGTCACATTTAAAAAGGGCTCTGAGTTGAGTGTTGTTTTCGCCGCCCCTGTGTTTAATGCGTCAAGTGGAAGCTGGGAGCTGGAAACATCTGCTGTCATGCTGACTTATTCATCCCACCAAGGCTTGGCCTTCTTCAGTTGCATGTTGGTGGAACTGGATTTGGACCCGTTTTAGATTAATTCCAAATAGTCAATGAATTAATGTAACAAATGAATTTAATATATAAACAGAGTATTACAATTACATTACAAGTATCCATGATAAAAGGTCTCTGGAGATTGAAGATGCAGGCAGGAGTGAGGAAAATGCAAGAGAGCTTTCCCAAACTCGCTCAGGGTTACATGCACACTAATATTGGCGTGAGCGGAAGTCAAATTAGGGTCTTGGGCGTTAAAGACCAGAACTACCAGCACAGCAATAGAGTTCACCCACTTGGTGGGATTTGTAACTTATATAGTGAAGGTTTCTACACTTCCCCCTCCGTGATGTTGGTTGGAATGTTAAAGCTGGTTACTGGTCCTCATACACGATTTTTGAAAGATTCTTCAGAGAACTAGATATTTTAATTGGCACAGGGGTTAGTTTGATTTTGATCTCCCGCCAATTAAGATAAGGAAAGTAAGATGTTTACATGACTAATGCATAATCAGTCTACTCTCAATTAGTTTAATAGTGAATTATTAGTGTGTATGTATACAACCACTGGATCTACTCATAACCATTATTGGAATATGGTGATGCACATTGAACATAATAACACCATTACCCTGATAACGGTATGGAATCACAGCATTTGCTTACAGGTATTATAGTGTTTCATGACCCTTCAGTAAGAAAACAGACCATCATCAGTGAATCCTTTTCTGCAGCGGCAGGTGTTTATTAACAGGTGATCCACTATTGCTCTTAACAATTTGCATGACCTGAACTTCAAAACATGCCCCCGACAAGACAGGAGCCGCCACACCCTCCATCACTATCAGACACAGTGAACGCTGTTAGTTTGTTCAAAATGTATTTGTAATTATGGGTTTGTATTTTGAAAGGCTAAAGGTTTGCGCATGCTGCGACGGTGGCATTTAAGAGAGAGATTTGTTTCCTTTGCCCATGAAATGAGTTTAGTGTCGCATGAACAACATCGACAAAGAAATGCCAGCTAATTATATCAGCACAGAAACCAGTCCTTGTAGTCTAAAACCCAGTTGACTTCAACAATCTCTCATGAGAAACTCTAGGTATGACACATGGTACATGTGTTTGAACGTGTGTGTGGCTGTTTATGTATTTGTGTATGCTCAAACAATAGGTTTAACTCTAAATGGGGTCCAAATTAGATGTTTTGGGCTTAAACATCCTAACATTCATTTTTTATTCTGTGTTTTTTTTACATATTTAGACATATGGATATTCAATATCAATTTTAACAATACTGAGGGATTCAAGTAATATAACTAAACAAGTAAAACTGAAGAAAATACTTTTTAAAACTTTCTGTAAAATATAATAAAATAAACATGCAATTTCTGGTGAGGAATAAATTAGGACACCCCCACATTTTGTCCCACTTAAAATGGCTGAAATCACACACAGGTGTATCACATTAGGTGCACATGAAGAAGGCTTGCCCTATTTAAACCTCAGACATTCAGTTTGGTGTGCTCCTGACTGTTGACGTGAGAGTGAACACCATGGTGAGATCGAAAGACCTGTCTGAGGCCTTCAGAAAGAAGATTGTTGCAGCTTATAAGTCTGGTAAGGGATTTAAAAAGATCTCAAAAGAGTTTGAAATCAGCCATTCCACTGTCCAGAAAATAGTGTACAAGTGGAGGACATTCAAAACAACTGCCAACATGTCCAGGTCTAGCCGTCCAAGCAAGTTCACCCCGAGAGCAGTCCGTAAGTTGCTAAAAGAAGTCTCCAAATCCCCTAAAATGTCATCACGGGACCTACAGCAGGCTCTGGCGACTGATGATGTAAAAGTGCATGCCTCTACAATCAGAAAGAGACTGCACAAGTTTAATCTTCACGGGAGGTGTGCAAGGAGGAAACCTTTACTCTCCAAGAGAAACACTAAGGCCAGACTGAAGTTGGCCAGAGAGAACTTAGACAAAAAACAGGATTTCTGGAATAATGTTCTTTGGACAGATGAGTCTAAAATGTAATTATTTGGACACCAGAACAGAGGATATGTTTGGCGCACACCAAATACAGCGTTCCAGGAAAAGAACCTCATACCAACAGTGAAGCATGGAGGTGGAAGTGTCATGGTTTGGGGACCTGGCCAGCTCACCATCACAGAATCCATCATGAATTCTATAGTGTATCAGAGGGTGCTTGAGCAACATGTGAGACCATCTGTAAGAAAACTAAAGCTGAAGCGGAACTAGACCCTGCAACATGACAATGACCCTAAACATACCAGTAAATCCATCAAGGACTGGCTAAAAACTAAGAAATGGAGAGTCCTGGAATGGCCCAGTCAAAGCCCAGATCTTAATCCCATTGAGATGCTGTGGGGTGACTTGAAACCGGCTGTACATGCAAGAAACTCCTCAAACATCACACAGGTTAAAGCATTCTGCATTGAGGAGTGGGGAAAATTTTCCTCAGACCCATGTCAGAGACTGGTGGAGGGTTACAACTAGCGTCTCACTGAAGTTATTTCAGCCAAAGGGGGTAACACTAAGTATTAGGGGGTAACACTAGGTATTAGGGGGTAACACTAGGTATTAGGGGGTAACACTAGGTATTAGGGGGTAACACTAGGTATTAGGGGGTAACGCTAGGTATTAGGGGGTAACGCTAGGTATTAGGGGGTAACGCTAGGTATTAGAGGGTAACGCTAGGTATTAGGGGGTAACGCTAGGTATTAGGGGGTAACGCTAGGTATTAGGGGGTAACACTAGGTATTAGGGGGTAACACTAGGTATAAGGGGGTAGGGTGTCCTAACTTTTTCCTCAGTTAGAACATGCATTTATGTTGATGTCTTTTGTTTAATGAGTAAAATAATGTTATTTTTTGCTGTTTACCTGCAGTTAGATCACTTTCTTTTCCAGAGATGAATAAAACATGATTAGACATCTATATGTGAACATTTCTTAATGAATAACTGAATATTTAATGGGGTGTCCTAATTTTTTCACATGACTGTACTTTGTACTTTTACATTTGTATGTTTTAAATCAAAACAAGTCTTAAATTGGAAATGCGATTTCCAGTTAAAATTCACAGCAGTTCTATATTTTATATATATAATGTCATAATACTCGACTAAAACATTTGATCTGGTAGGGTAATACATTCCCTCTAGTGAAACGCTTTTCTCTCACATTGATATATATATTTAATATGGCCATCAATAGATGAAACAGCAACAAAGACAGAAAGTCCTCCTACTCAACCGATTAGACGAGGGAATGTGATGTGGGAAATAAGAGACCTAAGCTCAGTAAAAGAAACTATAAAACCAATGCGTGTCAATTTACACATCTACATGATAATATAAAAGCTACTAAACCTATTTTAGTTTTAAGTAAATATAAGTGTCAATATGATAATCCTGCAAGATGAGTTTGATATTTGTTTCTATCAGGTAAACCTGTTTTGGTTTGAAGGCAAGTGAAGATAGTAAGCGCAAACATGATAATATTGTGAACAGTGATAGAAACAAGGTATTGTTAATGTCATAATACCCAACATCAAGCTAATACATTTGATCTGGTAGGTTAATACATTCCCTCTAGTGAAACGCCTGTCTCTCACATTGATCTACGTCTCTCATCTGTCATACACATCACACTCACGCAGAAGATCGATGCACTTAAAGATGTCAGTTGACCTTAACCAAAACAATGGGATGAATGCTTTAGGGGACATGATAATGGTAACATGTTCATAAACGTTGAGTTTGAAATCAGCATTTGAATACTTTTCAGCAGCTCGGTTGTACAGCTCATTGATTGTTATCAGAATTAACATGGATCAACTTAAGATGACGTTAAAAGGAAATGTTGCCAAAAACTGAAAGATTTGGATCCAGAAGTTTGAACAGTTGGTGTTGATGAAAAGGCTGAATAAGTGCAATGTGCTATGTTCCGGCATGTTGTCAAACAGGAAAACAAGGTATTTGCATGGGACATTGGTAAGACATAATTTGCATAGGACCAAGTAAGAAACAGGTTGTTGAGAGAGGAAGATCTCAGTGTCCAAAGCAATTATTGTTTGTTGTCCCATTAAAGACTGCTCAATTATAAATGTGATAATTTTGTTAAGAAGAAAAGTATTACAAGAGCCTACCAAAGACTGTGCATGACAAATAAAATATTGATGGGAATTGCAAAATATGCAGTTGTAATCATGAACTCAGGAAATACCCACAGAATACTGCACACTCCCAAAGTGCAAGCCAGGTAGACAGAACCCAATCAACTGGGTTAGTAGTATGGTCACAACCCCTACAAGATCTGGACATCAATAGATCAACAGATCAAAATGATGAAAGGGGAACCTCATTGTTGAATAGTTTGTATTCACTATGACATGTTAAGATATAGATGTAAAACTAGATGACGAGAGCTCCAAGCTTTGTACACCCAGCACGCTCACAGGAAGATATTTTCCCAAGGATAAAATATCTTCCTGTGACAATTGAAAGGCCTGGAAGGAGTAGTGAACATCATAGATGCCTACACCTGAAGACAAGCAAGTATGGCAGAGATTCATGGGCATATTATACTATCTTGCTAAGATAGTTCCCAACCTGTCAGAAGTCAGTGCTCCACTCAGAATGCTAGTCAATAGTGACACCGGATAGCATTCGGAACAAGAACAGAAGAACAGCTTTGAGAAATTGAAAAGACTGGCAACAAATGCTCCAACAATGAACAATGAAATTCTTCGACATGACAAAACCCCTAATGCTATCAGCAGATGCCAGCTGAGGAGGCGTAAGACCATTCTTATTCAGAGATGGTAGGCATGTTGCATATGGTTCTTGATCATTTAATAGATATGCAGAGGTCGAAAAGGCATTTATGGGCATAGCAAATGTTGTGCAGTGAAAACATGGACTGCTAGCAGATTGATTGTCTAGTTCATTGATGTGCTAATGTTTGGCAGTCACTTTTTAATGTTATGGACTGAAAACAGCCCAGTATATTGTAGTGACTAACCACGTCCAGGGCCTCTTAGATTGTCAACTTTATTAGATCAGATTCTGACAAAGTTGACATACAATCACAAATAATTTATCTGTTTGGTTGAGTGGGTTGGCCTTCTGATTTTCTGGTTGTTGCGTATGTAGTTACGACCACCTTCAGTCTCCATTAATCTTGCCTCTGCCTCAGTCAATCAACCCTCCACCTTGAGGCTGAGGACGTGCCAAAATGTGCATCATATACACACAATGTATCGATCTATCTTGCAAATCTCTCTATTTGACTTCCCCTGAAACAGAATGTAAGTTTAGACAGGGGCCAATTTCAAGCAACATTTTTTATTATAAGCTCCAGTTCCGAGTACCTTTGACCTCATTAATTTATGATGCCATGGAGAGAAAGCAGAGTTGAAGGCAAACTTGATGTTTACTATTCCTGAGGGCATGTCAATATCACAGCAAGTATACAATTAACTATTTATCATAAAACTCTGTGCAAGTTATAACTTGATAAAAAGTTAGTTGTTTTCCTCATCAGGTTAATACCTATACAACTGGCTGTACATAGAGTAGAAGAATATTAAGGTTTGTATTTGGGCCAATCATTGCTTGTCTCATATACAAACATTTTGTAGCCTAATACATCAACCACATGTGTAGGTTTCCATAAACAAGACATCTACTGCTATTTTTCAGATTTTATGTGGTCTTATGTACCGCAGCAGCTAAATATTGGGTCTGAAACAAATGGTTAGCATTAGGCCCAGTGGCTGGACTAGGGAAGCAAATGATGAGAGATGCAATTGAGCCAACATTTACGTCATTTCCTCATTGATGAAACATCTTATCTCTGTATAGTTTTATGTTTAAAAAAAAAAAGTGATTAATTACTTGCATGGTTTTAAAGGGCAGATTTTATTTAGTACACTTCACAGAGTAGATGCTTCCTAAAGGAAACATGCTAGAGCTAACCAATACTGCCCAATAGGATCTTGCAAGCTTGTGGTTGCCTCTGACCACCTCCTTTCCTAGGTTCTGCCCACTCAGCTTCAGTAGCCTCCAACTGGAAACCCTAACTTTTAGTCTAACTCGGTTTAGTTATAAAATGTTGCTGTGAGCGATAGCCAGTGAAGTGGGGATAAGGTGAAATGTTACTGACATGATGGACATTCATGTGTTGTGGTTGTCTTTTTTACAAAGATTTTTTGAGGGAGTTGGATAGACATATTTGCAAATTTTTACATTATGTCGTGCCCATATCGTGTACATATAGTACGAGTGAACTTTAAAATGTTGATTATTGTGCACAGTTCCTGTCATATTAATTCTTAAACACAGACTCGCATCTCGTCTGTTGAAGGTTTGCCTTGTAGTGTCGAGGGTCCAGGGCTTGTTTTGTGTTGGCAAGTTGAGCACAAGTCAGGATGAATAATGAATGTGTAGACAGATCGCTGAAGGTCATATCGCACTCCATGAGGTTTGTGAGGAGTTGGATGGTCTGCCCAGGGCAAAGATTTCTTAACGGATAGTTGAGTTCTGGAGCCAAATGACTTCTCTTTGAAATCATGGTAAGGGGGATGATGGGTCTACTGACCAGTATTACCTTGGAGGGAAAAGCCACAGTGTTTTCAAGGGCCTGGAGGGGTTTGGGTTGAACCTAACAAGCTGCTATTGCCTGTTCTTACTGTACCTACATTGCTAGACATGCTTGACTCACAACTGAATGCTGATGGAAACTTCTTAAATATTGTAGTTTTACAAGTCACGCACCCTACTCACATGCACCGTGTTGCATGATGCCCGTCCCTACTGTAAATATTGGACGCCCGTGACGGTGTGCGGACGGAAATTTGAGGGAGCTCATCATCCCTGTTCACACTTTCCCCCTCAAGCTTTCAGTTCTTCATAAATATAGCATCAATTGAAAGTCAGCCTGATGTTTCTGGGTGAAGAGAACATAGCGCCTCCACCTGAGCACTCGGGGATCTCCAATCAATAGGGTGTCATTCAGAGAATAAGCGGAGCAGAGAAGGTGAAGCCCACATCGGGTGGTGGAGGCCAGCTTGTTTCAGGCCGAGTCCTGTTTAAAGGGCTAACCTCCCTCATGCCCTCTCATGCAGCTCAAATAAAAGCCCGGGGATAGAGTTCTGCTGTCGGCCTGTTTATTAGTGTGTACGGCGTGTTTCCTACCCCTTCAGTTTCTTCCACCAAGACCAGAGGGGCTGTTGTCAGGAAGATTAAATCAATAGGAATAACACTGCATAATACTCAGTATACATGGAAAAGCCTTTGGTAGTCAGTCAGTTGGCTGTGGCCTGTCTTTCCATCGTAGGAAGGCCACAGCAGATCAAATCCCGTCTGAAATATTGTTAACCTCATTTGTAAAGAGAATTTGCCTCTATTTCCTCTGGAAAGAAACATTTCAACAGCACCTCCTACAGTCCGGAGGGCAACCTCAATTGGGCCATACAAAGAGCATGCTGATTTACACTGAATGCAGTCAGTAGAGGAGTAATTAAAGGTTCCAAATGGGGCGGAAGAGATATATTCCGGTCGGCTGACATTTTGTGCCTTTGGTGTTTTTGTAATCACTGACTCATTCGACGTCAAACAGGGCGCCAAACTCTAGATTAACAGCAAAAGTAACTGTGAACGTGGCACCGTATGTCATTTTGGGGAGACAAACATGCCGCGTACTGTAAACAGTATACACCACGCCAGCTAATTCCATAGATAGAGCCGCCACGGAACCAAGTTTTTGGCGGAGGCCCCGGGAGGATTGTTTTTGACGATGCACAGGTGGGCCTATCAATCCTCTGCCTGTTCACATGGCTGCCAGATGTTAGACACCACGGCCATGAGAAGGGCGAGAAGCCTGCGAGGCGTATGCAGATGCCGTGGCTCCACGTAACAGAGTGAGTCGGGACACCCGGGGGCCAAATGACACTGGTTAGTCGCAACACCCCCTCAAGGCTGAGACTAATTTCGCTAACAGTTTTTCGGGCGGTGGAATTGATAGTCGCTGTGACCTTGAGGCTGTGAAATGGTGATGTCGGTGACTACACAGGGACAAGGACACGGGATGCCAGCGGGAGCTCTGCGAACACTTACGAACACTGTTATTTTAGTACTGTACAATGTGTGTCATTTTAGTTTTTCTTTTCAGCAGAGCTCGCAATGGGGTTTGTGTTTATCTGTGTCTGCTGTTTCTGATGTTATGTCTGGCATGCTGATGTCTTCCCGCTCCACCGAGAATGGAACACACTGCTGCACTGCTGTTAATAGTTCCACAGAGTGAAACTAACTGCCATGATATTAGCTGTAACGCTGCAAAGATTATATGCAGGTTAGATGTTTGTATGCTTTGGTGTCCTCATGAAGATATTATAAGTGAAATACATCTAATAAGCCTAATACACCTGTGAGTTAGATATATTTTTTAATTTAAGGTAGTTTAAGGTATTAATTATGTATTATTGGACAGAAAAGTGGTGAAATATAAAGGAGAAAATGTCTCTGAAAGAACAGTGGGACAGATTTTAAATGCATTATTCATTTATAATGGGGTTTATGCATTGTCATGTTTTAGACCAAAAAAGGATGTAGGCCTCACAATGTAATCAGCTAGGAACTATATTTCAGATTAACCCATATGTTAAATGTATGACGCAACATTCTTAACCATTTGATTTTGTCCAATAATGTATTTGGTTTGGGGATTTTAGTATTTTTATTAGATGGACTGTCTCTTATTGGTAATTTCATTACAGTGGACCTTGGCGTGCCCACAACTACCAGCGCGGTGCCCACACGGTGCCTACGCTGAGCGATGCTCCGTGCCAGCCGGACACATCTTGTCTGAGGCGACAGGAACATCAGACGCGACAGATGGCTCATAAATCATTGATGTGCATGCGCAGTGACAACAGGAGTCTTTCCTCTGGAGAGAGCCTGCGGTGAGACAGACACCAGGAGAGAGAAGAAGTGAGAGTAAAAGTGAGCCATGAAAGGGGAGAAAGGGACAGGGAAAGAAAGACAGATTAGGAGAGGAAGAAAGATGGGGAGAAAGGGAGACTGCTGAGAGCAGAGGAAAACACAGAGGCAGCACACTATATTTATACTGAATGGATTATTTCTGTCCTGGTTGTTTTTATTTAACCAAATGTCAAACATCCTCAAAGTGGCTAAACTGACCAAATAATTTGTTTATTGGAGAAATGCTTAAATTAAATCCTTGAGTGTCCTAGTCTAAGCCTGGACTTGAATCCGATTGAACATCTGTGAAGAAACCTGAAAATCGTAGTTCATCAACACTTCGCATTCAGTCTGACAGAGCTTGGGAGGATCTGCAAAGCAGAATGGGAGAAACTGACCAAATCCAGGTTGGCAAAGCTAAGATTACACAAGAAGAGTCAAATCTGTCATACCCAAGAAGAGTGAAAGCTGTCATATCCAAGAAGAGTGAAAGCTGTCAGACCCAAGAAGAGTCAAAGCTGTGATTGGTGCCAAAGGCATTACTACTAAGAACTGAATAAAGGATCTGAATTCTTACTATGTACTGAAGATATTTTAGATTTTTATTTTCAATACATTTGAACAAAATAATACAGTGCAATGTTAATGTAAGCATATCATGCAACTCGGCAAAACACTCCAAACCAACTCATGTGACATGAAAATCTTATTTTGTGTAAAGTCACAGCTTTGCATTTCTTTTTTTTATTTGATCCCACTGACCCAGGAATAGTATTTTTGGCATTGTTGTAAATGGAATAGTGGATTTATGGCACAGTAAAAATAAATATGTGTGCTGAAACAATCGGCATAAGTTTGGACTTCTTGAATATGTTTTAACATGCTTAAATATATGTTGGTAATGCTTTATAGTCATCCATTGCAGAGATATGCTAATGTGATCTTTTAAAAAATCAGAAATAAAAATACGTAAAAAAATTCTTTGGGGGGTATCATCTACAAGCACAGATGTAGGCCACATCTAAAATGTGAATTTCTTTTGTGTATTTAAGACATTTCCAATAATATAAATTGGCAATCTCCCCATTACATGCTTCAATTGTTAATATAAAGAAAACAATAATGTTGATATTAAATGCATATATTCATAAATACTTTTAGTGCTCTCCCAAATACTAGTAAATTGTTCACATCTATCTAATAAAAAAAAAGGAACTGAAAAAAATTCTATTCTATCTTTATTTACGTATTCAATGATTCTTCAGTATTAAGTAAAGCCATTCATAATTAATCCTCATTTTCCTTTCCTAGCCTATGCTCTGTGTGTCTGATCATGTTCTTTTATCAGAATGTTTATGTTACAAATGTTTCTCTCTGGTCGGACTACAGAACCTAGGGTCCTGCCTTAATCCCCCTATGCTAAACCCACATGTAGATCACTCTGTTTAACAATATGGTGTGAGGCATAGATTGGAATGTGTCCCTATGATAAGGGGATCTATTCTTTACAACTAGTTTTGTTATCCTTAGGTCAGTAAACCAAACCCCATACCATTAGTTTGGGAATGAAAACCAGAGCGGAGTTTGGGGAAGGTCTCTTGCATTTTCCTTACTCCTGCCTGCATCTTCTATCTCTGGAAAACATTTATCTTTGAAACTTGTACTGTAATTGTACTACTATCTTATTATATTCAATTCATTGGTGTCATTAATTAATTGACTATTTGGAATTAATCTTAAAATGGCAAAAATACAGTTCCTTCACATATTAGTACTTTCAAATGGACAAGCGATGAAGATAAAGGAACAATTATTTTCTGCTTTCAAGTGCATATCAATTCAGTTGATTGCTGGGAACATAAGTAGGGTGTCCATTTTAGGAATGCCCTTCTCATTGTTTGTTCAATATACTGTAAGCCTCAAAAGAGTATTAGTTGGAGCCTTGTGGTATTTAGTTTGTATTTTTCCCATTCTGAATTAGGTGCATTTTGAGTGGCCAGGCTGCAAAATATTTTAAATATGACCATTCACTAGGAAACCCCTTCATTTATTTTCTTATTTTTACTAAATAAATGTGTGTTAGGGTTTGAAAACGTTTAATACATCAGGAAACACTTAAATACTTAAGCAGTTTTTCTCTTATGTCAGTCACAGTCAGTAAAGCAATTAGCCATGTCAAATAACAGTTTTTAAATACTTAGTCTAGTCAGCTATCAACAATATATAGGTGCATCTCAAACAATTTGAATATCGTGGAAATGGAAAAACACCCGCAAAAGTTTCCTATGTTAATTTATGCACTCAAAACTTGGTCATGGCTCCTTTTGCACAAATTACTGCATCAGTCCAGCGTGGCATGAGGCAATCAGCCTGTGGCACTGCTGATGTGTTATGGAAGCCCAGGTTGCTTTGATAGCGGCCTTCAGTTCTGTGTTCTTGGGTCCAGTGTATCTAATTTTCCTATTGACAATACGCCATAGATTTTCTATAGGGTTCAGGTCAGGCGAGTTGGCTGGCCAATCAAGCACAGTAATACCATGGGCAGCAAACCAGTTACCAGTCGCTCTGGCACTGTGTCCACTCCATGTGAAGCTTCCCAAGTTCTTGAATCGGCTTTGCTTGAAAACCCTCTCAAGGCTACGGTCATCCCTGTTGCTTGTGCACCTTTTCCTACCACACTTCCATTCCAGTCAACTTCCCATTAATATGCTTTGATACAGCACTCTGCAAATAGCCAGCAATGACCTTCTGTGGCTTGAGATGGCCCAATCCATCCTCCCCTCAATACAGGGCAGTCGTCCTGTCCCCTTTGCAGAAAAGCATCCTCAAAGAATGGTGTTTCCACCTCCATGCCTCACAATTGGGATGGTGTTCTTGGGGTTGTACTCATCCTTCTTCTTCCTCCAAACACAGCGAGTGGAGTTTAGATCAAAAAGCTCTATTTTTGTCTCATCAGACCACATGACCTTCTCCCATTCCTCCTCTGGAACATCCAGATGGTCATTGGCAAACTTCAGATGGGCCTGGACATGCGCTGGCTTGAGCAGGGGTACCTTGCGTGCGCTGCAGGATTTTAATCCATGATGGCGTAGTGTGTTACTAATGGTTTTCTTTGAGACTGTGGTCCCAGCTCTCTTCAGGTCATTGACCAGGTCCTGCCGTGTAGTTCTGGGCTGATCCCTCACCTTCCTTATGATCATTGATGCCCCACGAGGTGAGATCTTGCATGGAGCCCCAGACTGAGGGAGATTGACCGTCATCTTGAACTTCTTCCATTTTCAAAAAATTGCACCAACAGTTGTTGCCTTCTCACCAAGCTGCTTGCCTATTGTCCTGTAGCCCATCCCAGCCCTGATGTCCTTACACAGCTCTCTAGTCTGTTTGATTGAGTGTGTGGACAGGTGTCTTTTATACAGGTAACGGGTTCAAAGTGGAGAACAGGAGGGCTTCGTAAAGAAAACCTAACAGGTCTGTGAGAGCCGGAATTCTTACTAATTGGTAGGTGATCAAATACTTATGTCATGCAATAAAATGCAAATTATCTATTTAAAAATCATACAATTAGATTTTCTGGATTTTTGTTTTAGATTCCGTCTCTCACAGCTGAAGTGTACCTATGATATAAATTACAGACATCTACATGCTTCGTAAGTAGGAAAACCTGCAAAATCGGCAGTGTATAAAATACTTGTTCTCCCCACTGTAGTTAACTGATTAGAGCTCTTCTCAGGTCGACATTTCTGTATTGTAAATTCTTCATTGTAATACTTTGATTTGATCTGAACTGTAAGCCATAATCCTCAAGATTGAAACAAAAGAAGCTTTGAAATGTATCACTTTATGTGTAATGAATCTAGAATATTTTTTATTTGAATTTCCACAATATTCTAATTTCTTGAGATGCACCTGTATGGTCGTTATAACCGGGCATGAACCTGACCACAAGGTGACCTCCATTAATTTTGTCAGTGAATATCACTCTCCACTCACCTAAAGGATTATTAGGAACACCTGTTCAATTTCTCATTAATGCAATTATCTAATCAACCAATCACATGGCAGTTGCTTCAATGCATTTAGGGGTGTGGTCCTGGTCAAGACAATCTCCTGAACTCCAAACTGAATGTCAGAATGGGAAAGAAAAGTGATTTAAGCAATTTTGAGCGTGGCATGGTTGTTGGTGCCGGGTGGGCCGGTCTGAATATTTCACAATCTGCTCAGTTACTGGGATTTTCACACACAACCATTTCTAGGGTTTACAAAGAATGGTGTGAAAAGGGAAAAACATCCAGTATACGGCAGTCCTGTGGGCGAAAATGCCTTGTTGATGCTATAGGTCAGAGGAGAATGGGCTGACTGATTCAAGCTGATAGAAGAGCAACTTTGACTGAAATAACCACTCGTTACAACCGAGGTATGCAGCAAAGCATTTGTGCAGCCACAACACGCACAACCTTGAGGCGGATGGGCTACAACAGCAGAAGACCCCACCGGGTACCACTCATCTCCACTACAAATAGGAAAAAGAGGCTACAATTTGCACGAGCTCACCAAAATTGGACAGTTGAAGACTGGAAGAATGTTGCCTGGTCTGATGAGTCTCCATTTCTGTTGAGACATTCAGATGGTAGAGTCAGAATTTGGCCTAAACAGAATGAGAACATGGATCCATCATGCCTTGTAACCACTGTGCAGGCTGGTGGTGGTGGTGTAATGGTGTGGGGGATGTTTTCTTGGCACACTTTAGGCCCCTTAGTGCCAATTGGGCATTGTTTAAATGCCACGGCCTACCTGAGCATTGTTTCTGACCATGTCCATCCCTTTATGACCACCATGTACCCATCCTCTGATGGCTACTTCCAGCAGGATAATGCACCATGTCACAAAGCTCGAATCATTTCAAATTGGTTTCTTGAACATGACAATGAGTTCACTGTACTGAAATGGCCCCCACAGTCACCAGATCTCAACCCAATAGAGCTGGTGGAACGGGAGCTTCGTGCCCTGGATGTGCATCCCACAAATCTCCATCAACTGCAAGATGCTATCCTATCAATATGGGCCAACATTTCTAAAGAATGCTTTCAGCACCTTGTTGAATCAATGCCACGTAGAATTAAGGCAGTTCTGAAGGCGAAAGGGGGTCAAACACAGTATTAGTATGGTGTTCCTAATAATCCTTTAGGTGAGTGTATATTGTCTTTACTCTGGATATGTCATTGCACTATATGTAGAAATATAGACAATAAGCTGTAAATGTGCCCAGAACACATCTTTCCCTAAGATTTTCTTTTTTAATAATTGTTAAAACCTACTTCCTTTAAAACTTTCCTCTACATCCCATGGCAACTTGTAAAATTGCAGAACATGATCTTTAAATCTTAACCTTTTCTCTTCGCCGTGGTTTCATTCTTTTCCTTGCATTTATGATTTATTACTGACCTTCCTAATCAATCCCAGTCTGTCATGAATTTATCAAGACATAATTGCTTTAAATTATCCTGATATGTTATTCATTCCACACAAGACCCTATTCCCCTTTGATTGCTAACTGACAAGGCTTTTAATCAGTCTTTGTTTTGCATTCAATCACAGGCACATGAAACGGGCCTAGGTCCCTGTAAGCTTATAATGCCTAGCGTATGACAGCATACCACATCAATAAATTATTATCTATTGAAGTGAGATTTAAATGGCTCTGCCAGGGCACTTGAAAGGTGTGTTGGCGTTGTTTTAGACTTAAGAACCGTTTGTAGTGGTACACACATCCTTGAAAACGTAGGTGCTGGCCTATAAAGTAGTACTTGAAAATGGGAATTAGGCTTCAACATTATTTCTTTATTTTTACCTCTCAAATATTCATTTCGGATTGAAACATTGTCAATAACATTGTCAATAGCTCAATAGCTCAGTGTGCAAGCCTTATTTATTTTTTAGGGTTTAGCATTTAACTGCCCTGCATATTAACATCTGGTTACATTTTGGCCTCAGTGAATACACATTTGATATTGTTCCGGTAACTGCATTGACCGTATTCAGAGTCACAGTGTTGGAGTCATAATGAATATGATTACGTTGCCAGAAGGGACAGTATCCCAGATCCACCTATGAGACTGAATATGGACCCTGGTCTGACTCTGACTCTGTCTGTAATATGTATGTAACTTGCATGACATTGATTTAGATGTGCAGAATAATGCTGTGGAGAGGCCAAGGCGATGGTGGTGCTGGTGGTTAGAGGGTTGTGGGAGTTAGGGTGGCATGGAGGGACAAAATAATGGTTCCAAGAAATTATTGTTGCTGATAATACCTATCTTTAACTGGAATGGTAAATGTATGCCGGTCTGGTCAATTACAGCCAGCGGCTGAACTTGTTTGTGATGCTTCCAGGCATCAAGCCATTTCTATTGTTGCTGTGTTTTTTTCGTCTCCCTTTTCATCACGAAGGCACCATAATTACAGGACCCAGAAGACTGTGTTGGAGGAGTGTAAAGCCTGCTGCATAACAAGGACGCATTTCTGAAAGAGCAGGCATATATTTATCTGTCAAGTGATCTCTTTACCATCATCATGGGTCAAACTATTTAGAAATGAAAAAAACATTTCAAACATAGGTTACATTTCTATATGTTAGCAGCAGAGGTTAAATTGGGCCAGAGCTCAGCTCCAGCACATGGGGTCAGAATGAAAACTAGAGCAGAGCTGAGCTACAGTACCTCCAGTGACCAGCAGTTAAAATGTGAGAATTAACTGGCGCTATTTTGATCACAGTTGTGTGATCCAATCCTTGCTTACTGACAGTAAGTTTGGAGATCTTGACACGTTCGTGAATTCACACCCTGCTATGAAAAATGAGTGCTATAGTTAGAGCGCCATTGAGTGCTCTGTATTAATGAATATACGAATATCCCAGAACGCACTCTGGCGACTGTGCGAGATTGCTGCAGAAGCGCGAAAATTGATTGACAGAACAAATAAAAGGAAAAAATAACATATCAGTATATTGATTTGCACGTTATTGATTTGGTCTGTACAGTATCGAGGGTGAAAAAGATCAGAATGTGCCCAGCTATATTGATAAGTTTAATTATATGGAAACTATATTATATTAAAAAATGCAAGTCGAAGTATATTGCTAGCTAACTACAGTAAGCAGACATTCCAGTAGATAGGGTATTCTAGGTAGCCTATATCTAAAGTGATATTTGTTAACTAAGCAAGCACAGAATACTCTCAGCTAGGCAGCTGTGTTAATGTTAGCTAACCTTCTGTGGAATGTGGTGTGTAGTCATACACAAATAACGTTAGCTAACTTTCTGTGAAATGGGTCTGTACGTGGCCACTGGCCAGAGTCAAAGAGAATGATTTAGCCACTTGTATTTGTGTCAAGATTGAATGTTTATTTGATGAGGGTTTATTTTTTAACTCCATAGTCAAGATGGAAAATGAAGCTGTTAACAGTAGAAATAGGAAGTTGACAGACTAATTCCAAAGGTAAAATATTGTATCTAACTCCGACAGTACATCACTTTCTGTTATTATCTAGCTGTAATGCTTGCTACATAAACAAAATACAAATATGTGTTGTTTTACGTCCTGTTTCCCCCCTGCGCATTTGTGTGCCCTCAACTCCCTCAAAATACATGGCTCCCCACCACCAAAATCCCAATTGAACTACTGGTTAGCAGAAATCTAGAGGTATGATACATAGATACAGGTTAGATGGACAGGTAAATGGACAGAGATAAAATGAATATTTAACAGACCAAAACCTGATCAATATTTCTCCTTTACATACCTTGATCTAGAAAGGCGTGGATCTATTCACAATCAAAGCACACCACCACTCTCTATGGGATCCAGCTTCTCAATGTAAAAAGAGGAACTGAAATATTCAACATTTACTCCACTCGAAGACAATGTCACTGTTTCTTCCTATCTAATGGCTTGTTAGACACTCAAACTCCACTTTAGCATACTAATGCCTGGATATGCTAAACTCCCTCTCCATCATTCCCTTGATGAAATTTCCTGGCACATCAACCCCGAGTTGTTTGAATTGTTTCGGTCAGAGTTGTTATTGACTTGTTAGTACTGAAACATGGAGAGAGAAAAAATTCTAGAAAAAACACAACCATGCTGGGTAAAGCAAGCTGCTCTGTGTTCAGGCTTTACCCTAGAATAGTGTAGGCACATCAGCAATCTCCCTTGATAGCACATCACATAGAGCAATAAAATATCATGAACCGCAAAAAATCATGGGAGGTAAAGCTTGGGAATTATAGCTACTCTTTGTTACACTACTATATTGCTCTAATTACAATGTAACTTACATTACTATATATATATAACACAATAGTGTAGCTAAACAGGTATTACTATGTAACTAGCTGGTAATAATGGTTGTTTTGGATTCAATCATTACAATCGCAACAAAGAAAGTATAATATCTTACACTGCCTTGCTGACATGTATATATGTGTGTGATTGTACATTTTCTCATTTGACCATACTGTATGCTATTACATTGATGTGCCATTTTGTTATTTGTGTGAACCATCTCTTTAAGAATTGACAAAAAACATTAAGCAGAACTGCGAAACAAGTTAATTTGAGTGAACTACTGTAGTGTAATGAGAAATGTTTGTTGATGAAGAGTGGAAGGGTATTCAATTAAGAAAAGTGTCTGGCCATATCAATTCTCCAACAGACACTTGGTGATGTTAATCACATGTCCTGCATAACACTTGCAACTCTAAAGATCTGGAACACCAAATTTGGGCCATCAGCCCCACCCACCTGTGCTCACCTGGAGAGGTGTGAAACTCTGTACGGGTATTGGATAAAAGAAAAGTGTAGATAGTGTGTCCATGTTACATGACTGCCAACAACAGACGGCAACACCCTGTCCATTCGGTATTTTTGCGTTGGTTAAGTGGGACAGTTTCTGTTCTATGTGTTCATTGTGTGAGCCAAGGAAATGTAGTGCTAATGAGTATTTGTGTTTTTTTGTAGATTTGTCTGCTATTAGGATAAATAGCCATTTCTCAGTAATTTGAGTCTAACCCCAACAGTCCTGTTTAGGAGTTTGTTTTGGTTACTCGTTAAACGAGCAAGGAGTCTATTGTTTATGGACACTCCTAGCATGCATTCATGCTATACTGTGTTTTAGACACTTATGATATAATTAGTAGACTTGTATACAATTTGGGTAGATGTTGAATATTGTTGGTATGTAACTACATTTTTTATTGTTACTTTATTACGTGATTGGAATAAATGGGACTCATTTGAAACATGGATTACAACAGCATTCCTCATTTATCTTCACACCTGAGTTCTTAGGGCTATAGAGCCATATAAGAAAGTCTAAGAGACCAGACCTGTCATCCCTGACTACTGGATTTCTAAACATTCTGTGTAGTCCCAGGAGCCATTTTAATGTACAGTTCATGATAAACAACCTACAGGACACTTCATGGTGTCTTATGATAACGTATATACAGTTGTGCTCATAGGTTTGCATACCCTGGCAGAAATTGTGAAATGTTGGCATTGATTTTGAAAATATGACTGATCATGCAAAAAAAACCTGTCTTTTGTTTAAGGATAGTGATCAAATGAAGCCATTTATCATCACAGAGGTGTTTGGTTCCTTTTTAAATCATAATGATAACAGACATCACCCAAATGGCCCTGATCAAAAGTTTACATTCCCTTGAATGTTTGGCCTTGTTAAAGACACACAAGGTGACACACAGGTGAAAATGGCAATTAAAGGTGTATTTCCCACACGCTTTTAAAATTTCATATAAATAGTCAATGAGTTGGTTAGCTCTCACATGGATGCACTGAGCAGGCTAGATACTGAGCCATGGGGAGCAGAAAATAACTGTCAAAAGATGTGCGTAATAAGGTAATGGAACTTTCTAAAGATGGAAAACGATATAAAAAGATATCCAAAGCCTTGCAAATGCCAGACAGTACTGTTCAATCATTTATTAAGAACCGGAAAATTCAGGGATCTCTTGATACCAAGCCAAGGTCAGGTAGAAAGATTTCAGCCAAAATTGCCAGAAGAATTGTTCAGTAGGATTGTTTCAAGGAGCAAAATACGAATATACTTGAACAAAAATGAGTTGCATGGTCGAGTTGCCAGAAAGAAGCCTTTACTGCACCAATGCCATGGTTACAATATGCCCGACAACACCTTGACACGCCTCACAGCTTCTGGCACACTGTAATTTGGAGTGACGAGACCAAAATAGAGCTTCATGGTCACAACCATAAGCGTTATGTTTAGAGATGAATCAACAAGGCCTGTATTGAAAAGAATACCATCCTCCCTGTGAAGCATGGTAGTGGCTCACTGATGTTTTTTTTGGGGAGGGGGGGGGGTGGTGAGCTCTAAAGGCACGGGGAATCTTGTGAAAATTGATGGCAAGATAAATGCAGCATGTTATCAGAAAATACTGGCAAACAATTGGCATTCTTCTGCACGAAAGCTGCGCATGGGACGCTCTTGGACTTTACAGTACAACAATGACCCTAAGCACAAGGCCAAGTTGACCCTCCAGTGGTTACAGCAGAAAGAGGTGAAGGTTCTGGAGTGGCCATCACAGTCTCCTGACCTTAATATCATCAAGCCACTCTGGGGTGATCTCAAATGTACGGTTCATGCAAGACAACCAAAGACTTTACATGACCTGGAAGCATTATTTTTCTGACTCCATCAATATTACCATTGTAAAAATAACAATTGAAAAAGCACTTTTAGAGTATAAAACCAAATTGGTAGCAATTGATAAACAAATCTAGAAAGAATCTGCACACCTATGTTTATTTTTGGGACTGAATTTTATCAATATACGGTTGGCTAAATATAGATCTGTACTGTGTTAGACCAAATGTATTTTTAGTTTCTCAAGGCTGAGTTGTCCACAATGTGGTTAGAATAAGTTTTTCTATTTCATTCATTAGGGAATGACACTTAAAATGTTCTGGGTCTGAAATGTTTTTGTTTTTCAAATTCTGTGATGAAAGCTTCTTAGTGTAAAGTGTTTATTAATGTTTGGAGTTTTAGTTTTAGAAAATATAAGCATGCCCCCTGGATTTTTTTTTTTTACTTATTTGGGCATATGGATATGTAATCTTCTTTTCATCACCTTAACAAATTACCAAATAAATGATGCTTAGCAGTCATTTAATCATCACAAATCAACAAATACACCTCTTAAAATAGTTGGTGTTGCCCCTTTTGGCTGAAATATGAAAAATCTAACTGTTTCTCGTTACTGTCTATCAGTCTCTTGCATCGACTGTGAGGATTATTTGCTCACATTTCTTTTGATATTTGGGATTTGATTCGGCCATTCTGTAACCCTCCATTTCTTCTTTTTGAGCCATTCTGTTGTTTCACTCCTCTGTCCAGAGTACATTGTTCCAGCTGTTTTGTTCTTTACCCAGGTGTCTTAATATGATTCTTTGAGAACAGATACAGCATCCTTCCTAACCTCCCATGTAGGCCAAGTTTGCTGGAGCCTGCCAAGTTAATCTCTAATGATCATTTGCACTTGTTTTGGTGCTCGTGATTCTAATTTTAGCTATTTTATGTGATTCATGCTTTAATTGCATGAATGGTTTCACAGTAAAATGTTCTGTGTGATGTGTTAAATTGGGTGAGCTATATCAATGAAATTGGTTGGTATTCAGCTGAAATATCCTTGTGTCCAAATGTGTTAAAAAAATACAATGTTCGAGCAGCTGTACTTTTTCACATGAATGTGTTTTTATCTTATGGTTTGGAAGATAGAATGGTACCACTTTATTGTAGTTTCTTTAAAAGTGGGACCAATTTAACTTGTGTAAAGTGTCAATAATTATGCTTTCTCAAGTCGCTATTGTCCGTTTCTGTACTCAATTGCGAAAATCACACCTAGATCAATTTCCATTAAAACTATCCTCGACAATGTCGGTTCTCTTCAGTTGATGAATCATAAGTTGTCTCAAACGGGAACGCATCGCTTTCGTTTTATACTTACTCTGCTAGTCCAAAAGCAATCGAGATATGTACATTGTGCTGATTGTGGATGTTTTATAATAGCTGACTTAGAAGCTACTGTCATGATTGTGCACCACTTAAGACTGCTGCTTAAATGATTTTTTACAGCAATCAAGGTCTGCTCTTGTTGTACCTACTCTCTCTTAATCTCTCTCTCTCTCACACACACACACACACACACACACACACACACACAAATTCAAATTGCTTTATTTGTCTGATGTAACAATGAACATAGTTGCCAAAGCATCATTGCCGAAGTTGGTAATTTACAGTATAATCTTAAAGAGGAACAATGGCAAATTTGGAAAATGTGTTGATGGGCCTAAACATCCCAGATTTAGTGTTGGACAAGTGGGGTAGAGCAACAGTGCATGCAACAACACTGATATAAAACCCTCCACAAACTACATCAGCTCTACATACAACTTAAATACAGCAATTACATGAAAAATGCTTAATACTCTACCACAATGAACTCTGTTATTGATATTGCTTCAGACCTGTATTGTGTTTGCTGCCACAGAACATGTATTTCTATGTATATGATGACTGTATTCAACAAAGTTGAGTTGGGAAGGAGTGTGTAACTTTGTGACACAGCACTTGTTGTTGCAACCATATACTTACCGTGAGTGAGAGAAATCTACACTAACAGACCTATTTTCCAAAAAGTTGGGAAACTGCATAAAATGCTAATAAAAAGAGAATGCAATGATGTGCAAATCATTTATCCCTATATTTAATTGAAAATAGCAAAAAGACAAGATAAATGCTGAAAGTGAGAAATTATATTGTTTTCGAAAAAATACATGTCCATTTTGAATTTGACACCAGCAACATGTTTCCAAAAAATTGGGACAGGAGCATGTTTACCCGTGTTGCATCATCTCTTCTTTTAAAGATACTCTAAGCGTTTGGGAACTGACGAGACCAATTGCTCTAGTTTTGAAAGTGAAATATATCCCCATTTTTTCTTGATATAGGATTTCAGCTGTTTGTTGATTCAAATGTTGATTCGTCAGTCCATAGGAGAGTTGTCCACTTCACCTCAGTACATCTGAAATGAGCTCAGGCCCAGAGAAGGCACTGGCATTTCTGGATGTTGTTCATGTATGGTTTCTTCTTTGCGTGTGTGGAATCTGAGCATTAACAATTACAATATGAATGTACCTTTCATTGGAAGTTAATGTGCCTTAATAATGAGAACAACAGAAACCTCTCTGTTTAGATTATCTCTCTGTAGGTTGCGCTCTGATAACCCCAGGAATGTTCACATTGACCATTTGGCATGGGGGTTACTGTCTTGGAAACCTAATGCTAGGTAGAAACGCCCTTAATGTATAGGATAGCTTGTAACCAACATTACAGTGAGAAGATAATGGAACGTTCACCGAAAGACCTCTGTGCTGCAATTTTACAATAAACTTGAGCAAACTTCTCCCTTGATTTGATACAGGTTCTACATTATTTGATCACTATACGTAACCGCCGATTTCTAACACATGGTAGAGTTTTAACTTGCATTTGCGGATGCAGTAATGTACTATGTTCACAGACAATGGTTTTTGGAAGTGTTCCTGAGCCCATGTATTGATTTCCACTACAGAATCGTGTCTGTTTTTAATGCAGTGCCGCCTGAGGCCCCAAAGATCACGGTCATCCAATATTGTTTTTTGGCCTTGTTTCTTCCATACAGAGATTTCTCCAGATCCTCTGAATTCTTTTATGATATTATGCACTGTAGATGATGAGATCCCTGAACTCTATGCAATTTTACATTGAGAAACTTAATTCACTATTTGCCTACTTTCACAGAGTGGTGAACCCCTCTTTATTCACACTTCTGACAGACCCATCCTTCCTGGAATTAACTTTTAATACCCAATCATGTTACTGACCTTTTGCCAATTGACTTAATTAGTTGTGAGATATTGCACTAACTTTAGTTTATTAGCATTACACAACTTTTCCAGTCTTTTGTTGCCTCTGTCCCAACTTTTTTCAAACGTGTTGCTGGCATTCAATATGTTGTCTTCGTAATATTTTCTATAGAATATAGGGTTTAAATCATTGCATTATGTTGTTCTTGACATTTGATTTTATTTTTAACTTTTTTGGAAACGGGGCTGTAAAATAAATATATATACAGGTGCTAGTCATAAAATTAGAATATCATCAAAAAGTTTCTTTATTTCAATAATTCCATTCAAGAAGTGAAACTTGTATATTATATTCATTCATTACACACAGGCTGATATATTTCAAATGTTTATTTCTTTTAATTGTGATGATATAACTGACAACTAATGAAAATCCCAAATTCAGTATCTCAGAAAATTAGAATATTACTTAAGACCAATACAAAAAAATTATTTTTGGAAATGTTGGCCAACTGAAAAGTATGAACATGAAAAGTATGAGCATGTACAGCACTCAATACTTAGTTGGGGCTCCTTTTGCCTGAATTACTGCAGCAATGCGGCGTGGTATGGAGTCGATCAGTCTGTGGCACTGCTCAGGTGTTATGAGAGACCAGGTTGCACTGATAGTGGCCTTCTGCATTATTGGGTCTGGCTTATCGCATCTTCCTCTTCACAATACCCCATAGATTTTCTAAAGGGTTAAGGTCAGGCGTGTTTGCTGGCCAATTATGAACAGGGATACCATGGTCCTTAAACCAGGTACTGGTAGCTTTGGCACTGTGTGCAGGTGCCAAGTCCTGTTGGAAAATGAAATCTGCATCTCCATGAACTTGGTCAGCAGCAGGAAGTATGAAGTGCTCTAACACTTCCTGGTAGACAGCTGCGTTGACCTTGGACCTCAGAAAACACAGTGGACTAACACCAGCACATGACATGGCACCCCAAACCATCACTGACTGTGGAAACTTTACACTGGACTTCAAGCAACGTTGATTCTGTGCCTCTCCACTCTTCCTCCAGACTCTGGGACCTTGATTTCCAAAGGAAATGAAAAATGTACTTTCATCAGAGAACATAACTAAGCAGCAGTCCAGTCCTTTTTGTCTTTAGCCCAGGCGAGACGGTTCTGACGCTGTCTTTTGTTCAAGAGTGGCTTGACACAAGGAATGCGACAGCTGAAACCCATGTCTTGCATACGACTGTGCGTGGTGGTTCTTGAACCACTGACTCCAGCTGCAGTCCACTCTTTGTGAATCTCCCCCACATTTTTGAATGGGTTTTGTTTCACAATCCTCTCCAGGGTGCGGTTATCCCTATTGCTTGTACACTTTTTTCTACCACATCTTTTCCTTCCCTTTGCCTCTCTATTAACCTTTTCACGCGTGAGTTTCAAATATTCCTTACCGACCCCCCAGCGTGAGTTTTTTTGCACGTGACTTCAGTACTCTCCAGCATTTGAACTCACGCCAGCATTTGAACAGTCACCTTGCTAGGTAAGGAACACTACATGCATTGCATTGCAAGCTTCTCTCGTTGACTCGAATTCTAAGAGCTGCAAAAGTTGGTTGATTTATTACTGTAGCTAGCTAGAAAACGTCAGCTAACCGCTAGCAAACGTCAGCTGCCCGCTAGCTAACAAATCGTGACCAGTTATTCAGTGCAGTGAAAATGAATAAACTATATAAAATGCATACAACGGGGAACGTAACTTCTAGAAAGTTTTTGCAATGGTTTTGATCGGTAGTAGTCGCTAATATAATTCGTTTTTGTGCATTAGTGTTGGCTGTCTGTTGGTACGTAAGTAACGCTTCTTGTCCCGATTTGAATGCTTTCTACTTGGTTAATATCATAGTATGGTCTTGAAACAATTACAATCAGGAAATAAAGTTATAAACACTGTTTGAGCTAAATGTGAGTAAATAATTGCGCGGTTTTACCAGCCATTGTTACGTTACTTGTAGCTAGGTATGCTAATTGTCCGTTCTAAACATGACGTTCTAATCACACCGGTGTGATCGTACGCTCCAGGGACCACTCTAGATTGATCACACCAGTGTGATCGTACGCGCCAAAGGGTTAATGTGCTTGGACACAGAGCTCTGTGAACAGCCAGCCTCTTTAGCTATGACCTTTTGTGTCTTGCCCTCCTTGTGCAAGGTGTCAATGGTTGTCTTTTGGACAGCTGTCAAGTCAGCAGTCTTCCCCATGATTGTGTTGCCTACAGAACTAGATTGAGAGACCATTTAAAGGCCTTTGCAGGTGTTTTGGGTTAATTAGCTGATTAGAGTGTGGCACCAGGTGTCTTCAATATTGAACCTTTTCACAATATTCAAATTTTCTGAGATACTGAATTTGGGGTTTTCATTAGTTATCAGTTATAATCATCAAAATTAAAAGAAATAAACACTTGAAATATATCAGTCTGTGTGGAATGAATGTATACATTAAACAAGTTTCACTTTCTGAATGGAATTACTGAAATAAATCAACTTTTTGATGATATTGTAATTTTATGACCAGCACCAGTATACAGTATTGTAACATTGCATATTCTCAACTGCTCTACAGAAAATAAGGGAACACTGAAATCACACATCGGGTCTCGAAGAGCAAAATACATGAAACTTCAAAATCTTTACTGTACATTGTGTAATTCGTTGAGAACAAAACAGGTAACAACGGTCAGTGAAAACTGAAATCACCAACCGATTGAGGGCTGGATTCAAACTAACACCGAAAATCTAAGTAAACAATTGAAATCACATGCTATTGCAACTTGCGAATGTCATCACAGAAACTCATAATTTGACTCAGTAGTGTGTAAAGCCCCCACTTGCCTGTATGCACTCTCGACAATGTCTGGCCATGCTCCTGATGAGATTGCGGATGGTGTCTTGGGGGATCTCCTCCCAGACCTGGATCAAGACATCTGTAAGGTCCTGGACAGTCTGTGGCACTATTTCATGGTGTCAGATGCACCAATATATAACGTCCTAGAGGTTCTCAATTGGATTCAGGACTGGGGAACGTGTGGGCCAGTCAATGGTATCCAGGAATGCCATCATCATCCAGGAACTGCCTACATACTCTGGTCACATGAGGCTGGGCATTGTCCTGCACCAGGAGGAACCCAGGGCCCACTGCACTAGTGAAAGGTTTGACGATGGGTCTGAGGATTTCATCCCAGTACCTAACAGCAGTCAGGGTAACGTTGGCTAGCAAGTGGAGGTCTGTGCGACCCTCCAAGGATATGCCTCCCCAGATCATCATTGACCCACTGCCAAACCGGTCATGATGGATGATGTTGCAGGCTGCATAAAATGAATCACGGCATTGCCAGACTCTTTCACGTCTGTCACAGGTGTTCCGTCTGAACCTCCTCTCATCTGTGTGAATGAAGAGAATGAACAGAATGAGGCACCAGTGACGGACCTGCCTATTCTGATGAGGTGCACTGTGCTGGGCTGTGAGCACAGGTCCCACTAGAGGATGTCAGGCCCTCATGCCAACCTCATGGAGTCGGTTGTCTGTTTCTGACAATTTGGTCAGGAACATGCACATCAGTGCACAACATGCACAACCTGCTGGAGGTTTTTTTGTATCCTGTTCCTCCTCACACAAAGAAGCAGATACCTATCCTGCTGCTGAGTAAATGCCCTTCTACTAGAAGGGCATTTAGAAGGGCAAAACTAGAGAAGAATCAGCCAGCAAGGATAAAGCAAGAACAATTATCCATGGCCACCACCTGCAAAACCATTCCCTTTTTGGTGGTTTTCTTGCTGTTGCCTCTGCAGTACACCTGTTGTTTCATTTGCACCCAAACAGGTGACATTGATTCACAATCGCTTATGCTTCCTAACTGGACAGATTGAAATCCCTGAAGTATAATTGACTTGGTGTTATACTTTGATGACTACATGTTCCATTCATTTTTTTTAGCTGTGTATTTAAAGCCCAGACCAATTTTCTTATGCTGAATTATGAATGGTACTTTGACACAGTTATGTCATCATTGATTAGGCAGTGAATCTGAAGGAAAATGAAGAGCAACGAATGAGCAGGAAGTTGAAGCTGCATCACAACACCCAGGCACTGCCAAGAAAAGGCTGTCCCCAAAGATTCAGCGCTCTCACAGATCTCCATGTGAGACGCCACAGAGAGATCACTAATCAATTTGATTTTACTTGCTGGAAGTGGTGTAAAAGTGGACTAATCAACTATGTCAAGCATAAAACTGGCCGGTATTTTGAGGGTGGCGAGAAATACGTTTTTGCTCAAAATAGTGAGAGCATGAGAGTTATCCAGTTGCAATGTTTTTGGTCAGATGAGGCCAAGAAAGATTTTTGGCCAAAACTAACATTGCCCTCAGGACAAACAATGTCTACCATGAAGTATGGCGGTAGCATCGACATGTTCTGGGGACTGTGCAAAATACAGGGAAATACTGATTGACTAAACTGACATTTCCCAAGCACAATGCCAAAGAAACATTGGAGTGGATCAAGAACAAAAAGTTAATGTCCTACAGTGGCCCAGTCAAAGTATTGATTTCAATCTCGTTGAGAATCTATGGGACTAGTATAAAATTTAAAACACAAGCATAATTCAACCAACCTGAACAACCTGGAACCCTAATTGTTTAGGGGTGGAATACTTAAGCAAGAAAGATAATTTCTTTATATAACTTTATATTTCTTACAAATGTTTCCATACATAGAACCATGTCACCTTACAATTATACATTACACTTTGGTCAGGGGTTGAAATACTCTTCCAAGGAACTGTTTTAAATATACACTGATCAGCCATAACATTATGACCACCTGCCTGATATTGTGTAGGTCCCCCTTCTGCCACCAAAACAGCTCTGACTCCTCTAGACCTCTGAAGGTGTGCTGTGGTATCTTGTATCAAGACGTTAACCACAGATCCTTTAAGTCCTGTAAGGTGGGGCCTCCATGAATCGGAGCTGTTTGTCCAGCACATCCCACATATGCTCGATTGGATTGAGATCTGGGGAATTTGGAGGCCAAGTCAACACCTTGAACTCGTTCCTGAACACATTTTTGCTTTGTGGCAGGGTACATTATCCTGATGAAAGAGGCCAATTCCATCAGGGAATACCATTGCCATGAAAGGGTGCACATGGTCTGCAACAATGCTCAGGTAGGTGGTACCTGAGCAACATCCACATGAATGGCAAGGTTTCCCAGCAGAACATTACCCAAAGCATCACACTGCCTCCGCCATCTTCCCATAGTGCATCCTGGTGCCATGTGTTCTCCAGGTATGCCACGCACATGCACCCAGCCATCCATGTGATGTAAAGAAAACGTGATTCATCAGACCAGGCCCCCTTCTTCCAATACTCCGTGGTCCATTTCTGATGCTCACATGCCCATTGTAGGCACTTTCGGCAGTGGTCACAGGGGTCAGCATGGGAACCCTGACTCGTCTGCGGCTACGTAGCCCCATACGCAACAAACTGCAATGCACTATGTGTTCTGACACCTTTCTATCAGTACCAACATTCATGTTTTCAGCAATTTGAGCTACAGTATTTAGTCTGTTAGATCAGACCACACGGGCCAGCCTTTGCTCCCCACGTGCATCAGTGAGCCTTGGCTGCTCATGACCCTGTCGCCAGTTCACCACTGAACACTGCAGACCGGGAACACCCCACAAGGGCTGCCGTTTTGGAGATGCTCTGACCCAGTTGTCCATCTAGCCATTACATTTTGGCCCTTGTCAAAGTTGCTCAGATCCTTCCACTTGCCAATATTTCCTGCTTCTAACTCATCAACTTTGAGGACAGAATGTTCACTTGCTGCCTTATATATCCCACCCACTGACAGGTGCCATGATAATGAGATTCTCAGTGTTATTCACTTCACCTGTCAGTGGTCATAATGTTATGGCTGATCGGTATATATAGTTCCTTCTGAAAGCATTCCGACCCTCTCACTTTCTTCACATTTGGTAGGGATATAGACCTAATTTGTAACTGATTAAATGTACATATTTTTATATCACTCTACACAATACTGTAAGTATCCAGTCCCTTTATTCAGTAGTGCCTTTGTAGTGCCTTTGAGTCTTCTTGGGTATGCCTCTACCAGCTATGCACATCTGGATATGGGTGGTTTCTCAGATTCTTCTTGTTTTTACCAGACATAGCACTTGGCATTCAGGCTTAATAGTTCGATTTTGGTCCCTTCAGACAAGACAATCTTTATTTCTTTATTTCTTTATTTCATGCTCTCAGTCCTTCAGGTGACATGTCATATGTCTTTTACTCAGGAGTGGTTTTCATGTAGCCACTTTACCATAATGGCCTGACTGATGGAGTACTTCAGAAATAGTTGTCCTTCTGGGAAGTTCTCCAGTCTCTGTAGAGATGTTCTGAAGCTCTGAGAGAGTGGCCATTAGGTTCTTGGGTCACCTCCCTAATCAAGGCCCTTCTTGACCCGGTTACCTAAGTAGGCCAGGTGGCCAGCACTGAGACTTGGTGGTTCCAAACTACTTCCATTTCACAATGATGGAGCCCACTGTGCACCTGCGAACTTTCAGTGCTTTAGCAATTGCAGATCTATTCCTCAACACAAATCTCAGAGATCTACAGATGGTTTCTTGGACTTTGTAGCTTAGAGGTTGGTCTGGCATGCACTGTGATGTGTGAGACCATATATAGACTGGTGTGTTCCTTTCTAAATCATGTCCAATCAATTGCATTTGCCACAAGTGGACTTGAATCAATTTTGAAGATGATCAAAGGACATAGTTTGCTACCTGACATAAATATGGAGTGTGATGGCAAAGGGACTGAATATTCATTTACCTGAAACAGTTCAGTTTTTCATTTTGAATAAATAGGCGCGCATTTTTGCTATGTCCTTTATGGTACTGTATGTTGATTGTTGGCAGAACATATCTATTAAAAAATTATAAATGAAGCCTATAAAAACAAAATGTGGCAAATGTAAAATGGGCTAAATACTTTCTGAAGGAACAGTAGATACACACACACACACATTACACACCTATAAATATTCTGACTATGGGTCTACTTCCAAAATTGGTCACCATTTCAGGCTGCTGCTTCCATAAGATGTTATTTACAGCAGTCAATGTCTGCTGTCATTGTCTGTTTTCTGTCTTTGTCTCTGTCTTTCTGTCAGACTCTTATTGCTTTTCTTTCAGGTAAATGTGGGCTTGCAAAGAACAGCTTATATTGACCAAAGTGTTGATTTCTGCCGTATGTTGCATGGCAGTGATTTGCTTTTCAGTACAGAATAATGTAGCACAACAAAACACCTGATAAAGATGAGAGGTGTGTAGGAAGACTGGCACCAAAACATGGCCGGGTCATTCCCATTAAAATTCTTCACAATTAATTACGGGATGTTTGTGTGTTTACCTTTGTCTGTTCGTGTGTGTGTGTGTGTGTGTGTGTGTGTGTGAGAATGTGTCTGCTGTGAGTAAACATTTATCAGAGGATTCATTTTAGTATGTTGCAGAGGGATGGTGTTAATGATACAGTATATTATCAAGGGGCGTTTATTCACTTGGTGCTCTTTTGTTGTTTTCTGGATTGCACATCCCTTTTCCCCATACCTGTCCTTGTGGCAATACAAACTGATTCAATTTAACGCTTTACTGAACATGTCTGATACTGAGTGGTGATGGACAAAATGCAATTCTTGAATTTCCAACCTCTAATTACATTTCTTTTATGATAGAAGTATCCTTTTACACCCGCTTGCATATTATGCTTTGTTATTCCATGACAAGTTAAAATGGCATGGTGTGCCCTGTAGGGAACAAAAGGGAGAACACACTTCTAGAAAGGAAGTTCCATTCCATGTAAAATCCTCTAATGCCCCTATGCAACCCAAATCCTATTAATACTGTCTGAACTCTTCTACTTTCTGTCATTGTGTGAAAGCCTTTTTTTAATGCAAGGCAATCTCTCCCTCTGTTTTGTCTGAGAATGTCAGAGCATCAAAGTAACTTTTATAACCAGCCCTCTAAAAACATTAGAATTACAGTGCTTTGCCCAATGATGTTGGAGTTGTTCTCGGAAACGTTACTGCTGTGTGTGCACTACTGTCTTCCTCTACAAACGAGGAATCTGGCCAATTAAAACTGGAATTCTGTGTTATTCAGCAAAACCAATCGATTGTTGATTGCGGTGCAGTATCCAGCAGCATTTTTTTGTTTCTTTAGGAAAGTTGGTGGATCATTCTTCAATGCACCATAGAGTGAGATTCAGTTAGGGTTCTGATATAATCAACTCTGTTGATAATACTGTACACAAAGACTATAAAATACTATTACCTATTATTTAAGACTATTATATGGAGAATCACCCTTCAACCACACTGACCTTAGTGCCAGTTATACTCAATGAACATAACATCGCAGTAGATGATACAGTACATAGTATTGTAATAGAAAGATGGTATCACTATTTATGTAGTACATAGTGAATGCATGGTTCCGGTCCCCTTGCAGTGCATTTATTTATTGCATTCCTGTTGTTTGAATAGCAGGGAAGGCTCCTCTATACCCCATAAGTGTCCTGTGCCAGGTGTCCCCTCTCCCAGGCAGCTGGGGTGGTCTGACATAGATGGTTTCCGAGACACCAGAACAGAGGGACTCAGCAGGAGAGAGATGCCAGTACGGGTTAACACCACCCAGCTCTGAGGCCAGCAGAACAGTTTAACACCACCCAGCCCTGAGACCAGCCGTACAGGTTAACACCACCCAGCCCTGAGACCAGCCGTACAGGTGAACACCACCCAGCCCTGAGACCAGCCGTACAGGTTAACACCACCCAGCCCTGAGACCAGCAGTACAGGTTAACACCACCCAGCCCTGAGACCAGCAGTACAGGTTAACACCACCCAGCCCTGAGACCAGCAGTACAGGTTAACACCACCCAGCCCTGAGACCAGCAGTACAGGTTAACACCACCCAGCCCTGAGACCAGCAGTACAGGTTAACACCACCCAGCCCTGAGACCAGCAGTACAGGTTAACACCACCCAGCCCTGAGACCAGCAGTACAGGTTAACACCACCCAGCCCTGAGACCAGCAGTACAGGTTAACACCACCCAGCCCTGAGACCAGCAGTACAGGTTAACACCACCCAGCCCTGAGACCAGCAGGACAGGTTAACACCACCCAGCCCTGAGACCAGCAGGACAGGGCTATTGTAGTAAAGCTGACACACTGAAGGACGTCCTCTCTTTAACACTCCTTCTGAAAACCAATTTGACTGTAACAGCGGGCTCCAAATCCCTCTCTATTCCTTCTCATTGGTCCTATAGTAGGGTTTTCAAAATTCTCCCCCAGCCAGAGGGTCGGCAGAAATATTGGAGAAGGAAAACATTTTCTAACCATTTGGTTTTTCACTAAATTAAATATTTGTTTTATTATTGGACTTACCTGCAGAATATGGGTTAATTTAATCAACATGTCTATCTCTCCGACTGGCAATCATATTTTTCATACCCAATAATCTAATTTATGATTTGTTTTTTGTGAACTAGACAAAACCAAGAATCAATATTCAACATTATTATATGTTTTCAATTAACATTGTTTGCCAACAGCTAGCCATGTATGTTGGCCACTCCAAGTATGTGCTCCTTACAACCTGTATGCAGGATTACACAGTCTTGTCAGTATGTCTCTGCTCAGACCCTAGATCCTCAGACATCTACACATCTCCCCCCCACATGTCTCAGTTTGGTTAGGGGACACCTTCGTAGCCAGCTGGATATTGGCTCAGACAAAGACTCCAAATGCTGTGCTGCGTTCAGAAGTGTTTGCTCACACTCTGTCTTGTGGACATGGACGCTGTGGCTAGGACACCAAGCCCTGGTTGTGGCTAGGACGCCAAGCCCTGGTTGTGGCTAGGACGCCAAGCCCTGGTTGTGGCTAGGACGCCAAGCCCTGGTTGTGGCTAGGACGCCAAGCCCTGGTTGTGGCTAGGACGCCAAGCCCTGGTTGTGGCTAGGACGCCAAGCACTGGTTGTCTGAATGGAACCAGGAGACATTTTGTCTTTAATTGTGTTGGAAAATTGTTGAGAAAATAATAAAATCTATACAGTGGGGAGAACAATTATTTGATACACTGCCGATTTTGCAGGTTTTCCTACTTACCAAGCATGTAGAGGTCTGTAATTTTTATCATAGGTACATTTGAACACTTCAACAACATAGTTGTTTGGCTCCTTTTTAAATCATAATGAAAGATATCACACAAATGGCCCTGATCAAAAGTTAACATATCCTGGAATGTCTGGCCTTGTTACAGACACACAAGGTGACACATACCGGTGAAAAGGCAATTAAAGGTGAATTTCCCACAGCTGTGGCTTTTTAAATTGCAATTAGTGTCTTTGTATACATAGCTACAGTAACATTCATGTGTTTGAACATACCTAGTCAGAACAAGAAAAATCATTACACTAAAGTTAATTTGCAAGCATAAATTTGTGTCATTATAAGTAGCCTTAAGGTAAACTTGCCCCAAAAGATAATATTATATGCATTTCCCCTGCTAGGAGACAGCAACTATTGCAATGTCTGGACCTGCTGCAATTGTTTTATGAAATTGCATAATTGTACAGTACAGCACAGTATTGTTGAGTACTTGTTATTGGGTAGCAGTGAGATATTGAATGGTTAATTCATTCCTGATATATGGGACAGTTGGATGTCTTCATGACAGATTTAACGGACACCTAATCATGATGGCAACATAAGTGTTACCCTAGATTGGTCATGATACAATGGGATGTGTGAGATTGAGAAAATATTATTTCAGTGATATTTTTCCCATTTACCACTACGGCTTCAGAAACGTTAATGTTGAGTTGTAACGTCTTGGCCATCCTCATATCAAGGGGTGAAAATATGATGTCTGCAACACCCTCTGAGAGTTGGACTTGGCTTTTTGCCCATTTATAGCCAGTTCGGTCTGTCGGATAAGCGCAGTGGGGTGTGAGCCCAATAATGTTCATTTGGGATGCATG